>NW_027466107.1:3607500-3680000 GCF_046127955.1 Nelusetta ayraudi
CTTATTATGCCAATTACAGCGTTCTTTGGAGTGAACTTTTCGTCTGCAACTAATTCTATTAATTCTCGGTTTTGAAGTCTTACCGAAAGGCGTCGAGGACGGCGGCTGCTGCTGACACGACTGCTGGTTTTCCTCTGTTTTCATCCCTTCTCTGCGTCCTTCAGTGTGATCGCTGCACGATGACAGAAAAAAAAAAAAATTATTGGCGGGATCAGGCAAGCGAAATCCTTTGACAGAAAATATGAAATAAAACGGAAATTTTGGGGAGGAAAATAAATGCATTTCTAAAAAAAAGAAAAGAAAAAAGTTCCACATTATTTGTCAAAGGCGACGTCAATTTTTAATTAAAAAAGTGCCACACGTACAATGAACAAATAATACCCCTTGGCATATTGACATTTTAACAATAATATGATCAACAGTACGTTGGAAGACAGCTGACAAAAATCAAGGCCTAATCATATTAAATTAAGTTTAAAATAATATTACTTTTTATATGTATATAATATGAAAACAAAAACTCCAGGAGATGAGAAAACCATGCAGACGGTGGATTGTTATTTTTCACGATGATTCAAGAATTATTTTGATTTTAGAAATAATTAATTATTATTGTTAAATTGGACCATCTTTGTTTTAGTTTTCTATGGTCAGTAAATTATTTTTTTTGGGTCGACGTTTATTTTGGTCGTACTTCTTCCTAATTGGTATCATTCTGACTACCTGTGGGGGAAAAAAACATTCAAATACACTGAAAGCATCGCACAACTCAAGATGTATATTTTTTTAAAAGAAATAAGTGGAACATTTTTCAAATAGCGAGTTTATATTTTATTATTAGAGCTGTTTGTCTGTTTTTATATTTTTTCTTAAAATAGCTAAATCCAAAGATTTTCCAGGTAATTGAGACTTTTCCTCAAATTTATATTATATTACGTAATGCTTGTATTAAAAACATATATCCCTGCGTGTGTGTGATTTTCTCTCTGTGGATCTTTACAGTGGCGTCCGAAGAACATTTGTATAAACTCCACTTCAGCTTGAAGTGGAAATTCTAACGAAAAAAAAGGTAATGAAATATACAATTTAATTATGCAGATTTTTGACTATAACCTCATTTGATGGTTGTCTTATTATGAACGGAATACATTAAAGATTTATTTGTATAATGCATCAATAATTGCAGGCAGAGACTTATTGCCTGGAACTGTGTTGAGTCAACACAATTATGAGATGCCTTTTACTTTTGCCTCAGGTTACATGTAACTGCTCCATAAAATACGGATCAACTTAGCCGTGGATGCCAAGGTGGCATCAATCAGAGAGTGAAACACACGTTTTTCTGTGGCAAAGTTTTTTTTTTTTTTTTTTTTTTGTTATTGTTTTTCTTTCAATAATATAGCGGATTATTGGTGTCCAGGAGAGAAAAATCGAGTTACATCGGCACATCAGATGTTTCAAAGGGATTCCTTCACTCCTTAAACATTAAAACTATTGTGCAGAGACATTATGATCCAGAATCACCACAATAGCAATGCACAATACTGAATCTCAGTTACGCTACTCGAGTTTGGTTTTTCGGCCCAAATGGATAATTTATCAGAAATCAAGGTCGCGATGACTTTTCTTTCTTTCTTTCTTTCTCCCCCCCCTTTTTTCCCCCACACCACGTCATTTCAAATAATACCAACTTTGAACAGAACCAAGTGTCGCTGAGGCAGGAAAAAACGTGACAATTGAGGAAATGGATGACTCTGAAATCACAAGCCTGCCCTGTGACAGCTTGATCCCGGGTTGCGGAGTTTCCTACATACCTTGAAGTGAAACACACTCCTCCTGAAATCTCGGTCGGCAACATTAAAGCCTCCGGCGAAACTTTGGGCCAGCGAAGGGAGAGAGAGAGAGATAGAGAGAGAGAGAGAGAGAGAGAGAGACGCGTTCACAGATTGTTCACCTGTATCTCACAGTCCGGCGCGCATGTTGCCTATAAGTGCAAAAATCCAAAATACCATGATGACCCCCCCCCTCAACTATTGCCTATTGTCTCCGCTGTTTTCTCCGCCAGCCGTGTGCGTGCGTGCGTGCGTGCGCTCGCTCTGACTTGTTTTGTGCGTAAAAGAGCCGCAGAGGGAGGAGATGGACAGACAGGGAGGGAGGAAGAAGGTGTGGAAGATGATGATGGGGGGGAAGATGAGCGATGATGCGTCGTATTGATAAGTCAGATGTGCACGATTTCTCGCGTTGGTGTGCAAACGCTCAGCGGAGGCTTCGAGAAGCGCGACGCAGGCAAAGTCAAAGGGTGTAAAAAAAAAAAAAAAAAAAAAAAAAAAAATATATATATATATATATACAATTAACGGCATTTCGCAGGTGATGTGATCTTTTGCACCTCCAACACTGTTGTGTGGCTTAACTACCTTTTTATGGTGAAATACTGTCACAAAGACAAAGGCAGATTGATAAACGCAGCAACAGTCAGTTGGGCGAGACAGTTTTGGTTGAATCAAACTGGCAAAACACCACAACAGACGACCAAAGGTAAAGTCAGACAGGTGTGAAGGGACTAAAGTGATCAGGAAACCTACGGAATTAGAGAAAATGTGCTTTATTGTCCCGTTACCATTGTGATCCGCTGGGTTTCGCCGAGGAATCAAGGGAAAGACCGCCCCCTTGTGTCAGAAAAAGAATGGTGCACGACCTGAGAGAAAGTACCTGGATGAGGAGAGGCATGAAACGACCACGCCAGCAGCAGCAGCAACGTCACGGCAGATAAGAAGAATGATTACGGAAACAAAAAGAGAAAATATTTAAGAGGAAAAACTACATGCTTAGTGCAGGTTTTGATACGTTTGTTGTTGTCTTTTACATAGAATAACTGATAGACTTAAATTTAAAACAGATAAATGTAGACATCACCCCAGTCTGATCTGAGTTGAAAGCAGATGAAAAGAGTCAACATTTTAAACATGCAATACAGCAGTGTCATTTATGTAAATAAGCAATAGGTCAGCATTCAGCAAGTTTGTATGAAGAAGCTGGAAAGAGTCCCGTGGTGGGTTCTCTGCTTTGATGAGCAGCAAGTTGCACTGATGACCTCACGTCCGACACCGTGGAACGTATCACATCTCGCTGCCCGCAGGCATCGCAGTCCTCTCTCCTCTCAGACAAACAGCTGCTCGTCCTTGCCAGAGTGGCTGCGTCGCAGCTTGAGGCCGGAGAGGATCTTCTGAGCCGGTGAGGTCAGGTGGTGCTCGGCAGGAAGCGTCCTTGTTGACGAGCCGTGACTCTGCCCGACGCTCTGCCTCATGTTGGGCAGAGTCATGCTCCGTTCCTCCTGCTCATCCTTGACCTTTCGAGCGAAGTTGCTGGTTGACCTGGACGATGCTGCAGCTGCAGCCGATGTGCACGGGGAGTCCAGTCCCAGCATGTACTGCACCACCTCGCGGGGGCTCGGTGGGACGCCAGCAGGGGCATCGGTGAGCACGCAAGTCTGCTCACTCTGCACAGAGGAGCCTTGTGAAAGTCTCTCAGTCCCCGGCTCTGGAGAGGAGCTCCGGCTGCTGTCTGCGCTCCCTGCATCTGCCCTGGCCGCCGCTGCAGCAGGCTGTCCGACTGCACGGCCTGCGCTGGCAAACCGAGCCGCTGGGTTGTGATGCCTGTGGTACTTCACAGGCTGTCTGGTAAAGCGATAATAATGTGGCTGGTTCCTGGAATCGAAGTGGGATTCCCTTGGCGGCGGCTCGGCGTGCGGTTCGCTTGATGCTCCTCTCATAGCCAGGACTGAGTGAGACAAGGAATGACAAACAGGCTCTTGATTACCAAAAAAACAAAACCATCGCGAAGCTTCAAGGTCACAGTTTCACTTCTTCAAAGCAATAGAATGCTGCAACTGCGTGCGCTAACCTGACTACAGATCTGAGGGTAATCATTGTCATAAAATCCCTCTAGACAGTTTGCGGTGAATAATACAATTTGACAAGTCTTTGTGTTTAATCTAATAGAAGAAATAAAGCTGCAGGTTGTTGAAGCAGGAAAGCAAAGTGAGGTAAGAGAAAGCTTTGACTTCAGAAAGCATTAAGATCTTCCCCATTTTACAGGCTTTGTACTCAAAAAGAACAGTTGCTACTGCCACAAAACTGCACCTGGCAACCTATTTAAAAAACTAAAACTAAATAAACAAATTGATTACTGTACTACTAAATGGTGCCATTAGAAACAAGGAAGGAAGTCGGAAGTCTGAGTTGTTTAAATAAACTGGGGCAGTCTATGTGTTGACGGGGGGGAGGGGGCTTCTCAAGTCTTGAAATTACAACGGACGCATTATGGGGAAAATAAATTGACAAGCACTTTGTGCCATGGGTTCATTTATTTTGACTGGAATATTTAAAAAAAGAAAGCACAGCACAAACTGGAAACTCAACATCCAAAGAACACGTACAAACTAGATGAAAATAAATCTACACAGTCTACGGTCTAAAGCATTCACCTCTCCTGCTCTACGAACTACATCCAGCCTACCTGCTCTCTCATTGGCCTCAGAGCTGACCTGGTCCACTGCCTCATTGGACGAAGACTTGTCAGATATATAACCTTCGCTTGACTCTCGCTTGATTTTTCGACTCTGTTGGAATGACACAGGTGGATGCAGTTTCTCGTAAACGTGAACCTCTGTGGATCTCAGCTGCTCTTTCAACAAGAGAAGGAAGAAGAATTTTGAAATCTGCAAAGTCCGTTTTTTGGAAGGTCCTTGTGAGTACTTTGGCTGCAAGAAGCGGACTAGCAAATCTCTTGGTGGCAGTCTAATTCACACGTATGCGCTGGCGCAGATGTGCAGGATGTTATAAATATCCAAAGAAAGCTTAAAGTTATTGCAAAGCCACATCAGTGAAAGGAAAATAATTTGTGAAGCTGCAGTGAAGAAAACAACAGAAGAAATGTAGCAGCTGTCCTGCGTGTCAATCCTCGCAGGCCGACTTCAGGCTGAGGTGCTCTTCAAAGAACAGACAAATTAGTCGGGAGAAGCAGGTCAAACCGCGAAAAACTTTCACAACCGCGCACACACACCTACATCAGTAGCTGCGTTTCCATTACCCCTAGAATTGCGCAAAACCTAAATATAGCAATAAAAACTGGTCATGGAAACACCTAAACTTGCAAAAACCTCTCAAAAACCCCCCATGGAAACACTTTTTTCGCTTTTACACATCACTGTACGTGACGTACAGGGTCACGTGACCAGTTCGCTTCAAGTGAAAATGGCGCGTTATGTTTGGACGGAGGAGGAGACGGAATATTTTTTATAAGTGATAAAAGAGAAAAATATAACAACCATTCCTGACAGCATCGAAATGCATGATGCTAATTGTGGTCTTTGCCGCAGCACTTCAGCTCACCTCTACGGAGACTGGACGCTCCCTGATGGAGGTCTCATGTTTGGTTTCCGGGAAGACTTCCTGCCGGGGACAGGAAGCCTGGGGGGGGTCGTCCGGGAGCGGCGCCGTGGGGGCCGGCGGAGGGGGCGTGCAGGACCTCTTCCGCGGTCCAAAAATCCTGTCGTGGTGCGCGATGAGGAACACGACCAGCGCCGCCTGGTAGCTGCTCTCTTGCACCACGACGGTGGGCATGTCGTTGGACACAAGGGGGCGCAGCAGCGTGGGCCCGAACACGATGCCCAAATTGTTTGGGCCCATCTTGTTCTCCACGTTCTCCGAAACTCTGCGAGGAGAGAGAGAGAGAAAGAGAGAGTGGATACGTTTTGCAGGAGAACATTGTGAAGAAAGTTCAAAACTACACACTTTCCCCCCCCCCGAGGTCGAGTCCTGGCACTCACATCTGCAGGTGTGAGACCAGGTGGCGCAGGGTGCTGTAGCAGTGCGGCGGCAGCCTCTGGAGTAGCTCCTGTAGGCTGTGGACCACGTCCAGGATCTCGTTAGTGTCCGGCGCCTGTTCCCTTTCGCTCAGGAGCTGGATGCTCTTTCCCACCGCGATGAAACAGGTGTACAGGTCAAAGGTCAGCAAGGGCTCAGGGAGCTGCGAGAGAGCGACAAACATGCTGGCGAGTTACTCCCATGGATGTATTATGAGAACTTTATACCAGACGGGCAATATTTCAGTGAAGCAATTCTTTTCTAGTGGCCACTTGAGGTACTGCAACCAAAACTACTCAAAAAGGATTTTTCCAATAGACTGCAATACAAAAAGTCAGCCTGTGAAATGATAATAAACCATAATAAATCTTTCTGTTGTAGATTTTTAAGTCCATTCATCCATTTTCAATACCCAGCAGTCATGGGGTGAAGGCAGGATGACACCTTGGAAAAGTCGCCAGTTCATTGCAGGGCAATTTTAAAGTCGTGGACTTTCAATCTCTCTAAAAAAAAAGTTTAAAGGCCAGAAAATGTCCAAAAAACTGTTTATTCCCAGCATGACCTCACAGCGTCATACGTGCTGCTGTGTCTCGGCCCATTCTGATTGGCTGATGCATCACATGAGTAACAGGCATGCTAGGAAGTGACACTAGTGCGAATGCTCTGTGGTAACTGGGAAACCAAAAAGTTTTTTGGTGTATGTGCCGGGTGAGCAACTCCATTGAAATGAATGAGTGGCTGGTTACTGAATCATCAGCCAGGCCGAGTCAGCTCTCGCCAACGGACACACGGTACCTCCTTGAAGAACTGCTTCAGGATGGAGGTGATGTCGTGCGGGAAGTGTTCGGAGAGGTCCACCTGCTCCTTCTGAGTCTCGAAGGCCTGGCAGAGCTTCTGGATGCGAGGTTTGGACCCGCTGATGCGGTACACCCCCTATGAGAGAGAGAGACAGAGACGCAGAATGGGTCAACGTCATCGTCCCAACGCCTCGCCGTCCTCTTCGCGCGAGCGGCGGCTGGTTCTACCTCCACCGAGAGGGCGCGGCGCTCGATCTCGGCCGTGCAGTAGGCCACCACGAAGGGCACGGCGAGCGACCGGTCGCGGAGCAGCACCGAGAGGTCCACGCCAAACACCGTCCCTTTCCTGTGATCGCACTCCAGCTGGCACACCTCCATGCACTTCCTGTGCAAAGCTACGCCGCACTGAGGGCAGAACAAAGCCGACGTTAGTGACATCTTCTCACCGAAATGCAACTTTTTTTGTCCCTTTGTCCTGTCTGAACATGACAAACAAAAATGGCTGTGAATGTCTTTATGATGGCTGACAGATTTATTCTCATTGGTAGAGCTTGCGACCAGAGAGTGTCTGTGTGTGTGTGTGTGTGTGTGTGTGTGTGTGTGTGTGTGTGTGTGCGTGAGTGAAGGTGTAGAAATGTGTGTAAATGTGTTTGAGTCTCTATGTGTGTGTGTTTATTTGTAGTGACTGTCGCTATGTGCGTGTGATAGTAACTGTGACCTTGTGAGTGTCGAGACTCTGAAAGGCTACTCAAAGTGAACATGAAACACAAAACATAGTTATTGCAATTTTTCAAAGGTCCCTCACTCTAAAAACATTATGGCAAGCATTGCTGGCTGAACTTGTCAACCCAGCGATCTTCACTGGAAATAAGATTGACTAAAACTGGCAGGAATTATGAGATAAGACAAAAATTTAAAATGGAGAGATATTTTGCATGAGTCATTGACGTTCAAACTCATTTCATAACGCAGCAGACACCCGTTAACTTCCATTATTTGCCAATGACAAGACTGCCTGTTCTCCGACGTTGGCGAGCTGCAATAAAGAGCAGGATTCCACCAGTCAACAGTTCTCCAATGTAATGACCAAATACCATAGACGGAGACTACGTGAATGATTTTTTTTTTTTTGTTTTAATGAGGCAGGAGTACTGACAACTTGTAGGATAAATCTGTTGAAACGAGTCCCTCTCTTCCTACAACTCACAGACGACAGACTGTCCCTCACAAGCTAGCAAGCTAGCTCAGAAACAGGTTGGTTTAACAGCTAAACTTAAACGACCGTATTTCCAAATACCTTTTGCCATCAGTGTTAAAACAAATGTAACCTTTTTAGGATGGGAGATATTTTTTAAAATTATGATAACTACGTTTTGTGTTTCACGTCCACTTTAAAGCGCGGGGCCGCTCTTCTCTCCTACCTCCTCGCACTCCACGCCGCTGACCATGATGAAGTTGTCGCACTGTTTGCACTTGACCATCTTGCTCTTCATCTTCTTGAGCCGGTGCGTCAGCGCGGCCCGCGTGAGCATGCGCGCCTTGACCGGCTGACTGTCAATGTACTCTGAAGGAAGGGAAGGGAGCGTTGATTTTTCTCAGACCTGATGGTTACACACACACACACACACACACACACACACACAAATACAGCATCTTTGCACGGAAAGGTGGAACCGACCGGATTCCGATGCCATGTCCCGTTCGTCCAGGTCGTCGGATGACATGGTCAGAGTGGATGCGGCCTTGGGCAGCCTCCTGTTAGGGTGAGCTGAGGCAGAGAGGGGGAAATCTGATGTGTACCGTCTATTCTTTTCTTGATGTGAGTTCAGTACTTGGATGTGAAGTGCACGCGTGTGTTCACCAGGGCTGGACAGAGATTCCAAACTGCCTCCGATGCTGTCATTATCACTGTACCCCGTTCTCCCTGCAGAGGAATGTTTTTTTTTTTTAATGAATGAAATAAGATCACAGGAAATATGATCCACGTGGAGCGCGGCCCTCACTGCCATCGGAGGCTCGTCCATAAGGGCTGTCGTCTGTGGCATGGGAGGAGTCCTGCAGACCACCCAGAGTGTTGCTGCTTTTCCTTTTGTTCCTTTCAATTAAAACCAAACAAAACAATAAATCAGAAACGCCGTGGCAAAATACAATTGAAGTAATTAATACTTAATAATTACTTAATTTACTTTGGAATTAATTCTCTTTTTAAATGTAATTAATATTGAATTTGTCTTGCATGTTGTTCAGAGGAATCATATAAAGAGAGAGGCAAGTTCAGAGTCAGTTCAACCCACATCATGTAGGATTTCATTTTCACCTAAGTTAAAGGTTTTCACTGCTGGATTGACAGCATGAGACGACCACGTGAGGAGGAAACCTACCCTTTGTACTCCTGGAAGGCAAAGACATGCAGCCGCTGCTCCGGGCGCCGTTTGCTCAGGACGTAGAGCAGGTAGGGCTCTCCGGGCTCCAGCGACCTGCAGGTCATCTCCAAGTTGTGATAGCCGAGTGGGACCGTCTCGGTCTGCTGTCGCTGGTAGTAGAACATGTTGACGGTGGCCTGCGTGCAGAGTGACGGTGTGATGGAGAAGGATTTCAATTTTGATTTCACAATTAGTTCAGTGAGTTTATTTCTGCTGTTTTTCAATAAAGTACATGCGTTATACATTCAACTAAAGTAAAATTATAATAATATGCATCGACCGAAACAATCTGTAGCCTTGGCTTATTTTGTCTGCTCTTTGTACATTAATAAGATAAGTGAAGGAGAGAAAACAACATGAAATACAAGTAAGATAAATAATAGTAACGATAAAATTATCATTTGTAATAACAACGGTAACAACAACAATACTAATACTAATAATACTGATGTTCATAATTTTGTTTTTAATACTTTTCAAGACCCATTAATCTCAAGTGAGATGTAAAAGTGCTTCAAATGCTAATATGCTATTTTGCCGCTGATGTCGGTGTAACGCTGCGATGCGTCAAACTACCTAACAATGTGGAACCTGCGGCACCGACCCAGACTGGTCCAATCTAATCACTGCTCTCTGTTGCACACCCACCTCCTTGAGCACAGTGTCTCCCTGGCAGATGAGCTTGCGAATGTGGGAGATGATTCTCTCCTTGACCCTCACCAGCTCGTCCTGCTGGAACTTTGCGTCGTTCAAACACTGCCGGTACTGGAGCTCCGCCTCCATCATCTGATGGAAACACATAGGGGAATGAGACAGATGCTGAACAATTCATTCTTAAATCCTGGGACTCTGTTTGAAGGGACTCTCACCTTATTCTGGGCTTCGTCTTTGGACTTGCGCCTCTTGTCGAGAGTTTTAAAGCCGGCGGCGTCGTCGATAGATTTAGCGGAGATAGCCTTTGCCTTTTCGAGCTCTTCACATCGCTGGAAGTACTGATGACGAGCCTTTTTTAAAGCCGCCAACGAGTCATTCTGAACAGAGACAAACAAAGAGTGAAGGAGCCAAATTTCTTCATCAACTTATGAATTTCGAGCAGCTGTGTGCAAGAGCATCACACACACATTCCTACCATTCTCTTTTGCTCTTTTGCCCACTGCTCTTTAAACTCTCGACGCCACTTATCGATCTCATTCTTCTTGGCAGCCAAAGCCTTTGGGACAGAAGCACTAAATCAGACATCGATCCACGTCTTTGCAAAGAGAGATGAAATCATCAGCAGATCCGTACCTGGTAACAGCGGTTTTGCAGAAGCTCCGAGGTCTTACGTGACGCCACACTGTTCTTGATGTCTTGCTCCAGAGCCATTGTGTAAAGGTACTGTAGCGGCATCATTTCCTGCAAACACACACAGCAGCACTTTCAACTTTTGGGTATGTTGCAAAGAGATCTACTGGTGCTGCAGCACGAGCATTTAGAACATCTGCTTCAAACAGGATCATGAAATCTGGAGAGCATCGTTTTGGGTTCACATCCAACAAACCAAGCAGTACCTGTTGCGCCACAGTGACTTTGGCTCCTTCGGCCGTCTTCATCACGTTTTTTGCAAAATCTTGTTCTGTTGACGAAAACTGTTGTTAAAATGTTTTTAAAATTTAAGAGACAATGGACTGATTTGGAGACACAGTGGAGGACTTGCTATGCTAAGCCCGGGTGAGTTTTTACTTATAAAAGTTGATTTTTGTTTTGCTTTGGTTTGAAATACCAATAAGAGCTGCTGGAACCGGGCAGTAACTCATATGTATGAGTACAAATTTACATGTGGAAAACAACTGAGTGTGCTTTGGCCTCGTGGGTCAGATGTCAGCACACACCAGCGGGAACTATGATGTGGCTACTGATTTGAAATCGTCGCATTTAGGGATTTCATAATGTTGGTTCATTATGTGTAATCCACCGTAGTTTGAGGCATGAGCTCCACTGAGGATTCCTCGTCAGCGACTATTCCCCCCAACGCTGCTGAAACCACCAGGCACGGCGATCTTTTTCTGTCCTTTCATGCGTTTCTTTACTGTTAAACTTCACATCTCTCTGGACTCTGGACGGTTTAATCACCGTCTACTACTAAGACGGCCCGTCTCATTTATTACCCTGCTCTACCCTGCTAATCTGCCCTCTAATCCCTCTCTTCTCTGTGTGTGTGCAGTGTGTATCTCACTGGGAAGACCACACCACCTGCAGAAAAAAAAAACCCAAGAGGGGGGAAATAATACAGACAGGCTGCATTATGCCAATTAGTCAAAGCCAACCCTCTGAAGTTTTAGTTCCTCACTGAGTCCACACCTGTCAGGATTTCTAAAAAGGCTCGATGGTTTCTTGTAGAAGAATCAATAAAGAATCTTTTTTCCATACCTCAAATTTCAAAATAATTTGATTGTAGGTCAAATTGTAAATATGGGCCTCATCTATGTTTTATTACAGTTCTCGCTGCTTGTTATCGCCATGGCCACTCACCCAAGGTGATTCTCTTCTCCATCCATGCCAGCAGGTCCTTGGCATAGCGGCACCACATTTTGGTGTATTGCATCGCCGCCTCCACCCCGTCCTCGCAGCGGCACAGGGCCAGGTCGGCTTCCTGGGCTGAGAGGGAGTACATCAGCATCACTGTGGGCTCCCCACACCTTGGAGCCAAGAGCGAGGGATCAAACCAAGGTCCACTGGGCTACGCATTCACCCCGCCAGAACCCCAACTGAGCCACCCACCCCGCAGCCCGCCTCTCCTGGGTGTCCCAGTGTGCTATCAACCTCCCTGCTGGTAGACTACATCTGATGAGAAAAGGATTACCAAAAATCCAGTGTCATTGTAAAAAAAAAGGGGAAAAAAAACACAAACCCAAAACAGGAAACAGTGACCGTATCTGACAAGTCATGACTGTTCCTGGGGATCGAGCTCCGGTCGGTTCCAGCGGGTTCTTTCTCTGCTCTGTCCGTCACTTCTGCACGCAAACACGATTTGACGTGTACAAATTTTGGGGATGTGGGCTGAGAGGAGAAGGTTTCCCTGCGCCGAGCATATAAACAGGCTTTGGGCTCAGCAACTTCCCTCCTCTCCCTTCTTCCTCTCTCTGGCTGGCCCCGCCCTCTCACACCTGCTCACTTCCACTCAGCTAAAATGAGACGAGCAGCGTTGTGGAAGCGGAGTGGCAGGGCAGCACACAGGGGCACGGTGCGCTAGTGTCACGCCAAGCCAGCCCCTGCCGCTGCTCTTCTGTGGTCAGAAGGGTTAGGAGTCGTCATGGTTACGCCTCTGGTTCTTCCTCTGTGACTCACACTGACGCAGGACGATGCGCGTTGTCGTGTGACAATCGAGCAGCCCGACAACACTTCCCGTACCACTTTCTCTACAGTTTCAGCTTCCCTGGCGTTTGCATGTCAGAGTAAAAAAAAAAACATGTCTTGGTATCGCTGTAGTTAACGAGCAAACAGCAGAATTACACCCGTGACCAACGACCCCAAATCCGTCTTTCTGATGTTTCTCAAAGAAATCCAGGTTGAGGGTCATAACAATCCAAGAAGAGTTTCTTCTCCTTTCCAAAGAGAACAAAAACAAAAAAAAATCCAAGCTTCTCTGGAAGAATGATAATGTTGTGAGCAGCGTGGCCGATGTTGACCCCTGACAAGCTTTTCTGCTTTCAAGAATTTTTTTTTTTTTCAGGGAATGCAGTAATCAGCCTCCGAGCAAGCAGATTCTGATCTATCCTGCGGCTATAGCCTCCTTTGCCTGAAACAAGGATTATCCTGTAAGGACCAGATTGCAGATCGACTGGCTTTAGTGGCAGCACCGAGTGAGGTTTTACCTCCTGGTGTGTGAATAAGGAGTGGGAGTGAGGGAGGGGGGAGGTGCGTAGGGTTGTTTAGTAACATGAGATGCAACCAGGGATGTGACTACCATTATTTCTGAAGAATCTGACGTCAGCTGCCCTTAAAAATACTTTTCCAGGTTCAAACCCAGGAGAAGTGAGAGATCGGTGTTTTGACTACCACTACCTCTGTATTCCCCTTTAGCGCTGCAGTCTGCCTGTGACTGCCTGATCTCTGACTGTCTGCCATGACCTGCACTTTTGGGTCAAACCGAGACTGAAGTGTTTGGCAGTGAACTCCTTATGTAGCTGTGACCCTGTTCTCTCCGGCCTCTTTGCATTGCTAACAGACTGCAGAAAAAGCAGAAAAACTTCCTCTTTCTTTCCGGATAGCCCTCTGCCTTGCTGCTTTTGCCCCGAGTAAAACCTTAGAGCAGCTGTCTCTGACTCTAATCTCTTCCCCTTATCCTAATCTCGTTACAACGTGGCAATTACAACTTGTAGCTAATTGTGAAAATCAAGTAAAGGCAGAGTAGCTCGAGAGTTTTTAACAAAACATTAGCAGGAACTGTTGCCCAAAATTGATTTTTATCTGTTTGGTTGTGAAATGTAGGTCAATAGTGAGGTATTTCAACTGGCAAATTAAAAACTTCAGATGGTCTCAGGTTCATAGACTGTGGTTTAAAGTCAGGGTGCTTCTTTTATGATATGCAGTAAGGTTTAGATCATACCTGACTGGTTTCCATCCGCTTCGCTGGAGTCATGGCGTTTCAATAGACTTGATGCATCTTCGCACTGTTGGATTGAAGGAAACTTCTCAGTTTACAATTGGATGACAAACAGTCTACGAAACACTTGGGTCTCATGATTCAGAAGACTATTGCATGATTAAGGATTAGAGCTGTAGCTGTATATGTATCCTCCTGTTCTATGTGGTGACTTTTCTTCTTATGATCGCTGAAGCCTTACAGATGCGTCATCTTGCTCTTTGTCCTCAGCAGGCACTGACTCTGTGATGGACTCTGAGTCGTTGTCTCCGAGCAGATCCTCCCCTTGGCTGAAAACAGAAGAATGCACTGAGGAAGAAAATCACACTAAACCTAACACAGACCTACCTCAAAAATAAACGAATAATAAATAAAAAAATATATAATGGAGTTAATTCTGGAACATATTTTAGATGGGTTGAATGCTCTATTATGAAAAATGTTATATCTACTTAATATTTATTTCCAATGTGCAGTGTTTGTTGTTGATGCCTTTTTGTGACGTCCCTCTGTAAAGTTTGACGCGAGTGTTCAGATCGAAGTGAACAATCTGAAGCGAGCAGGGACAAAAAGGAAACACGTGGTGGAAATGGTGGTAAAACTTACACGAGTGACAATTCGAGACTGTCAAACTCCCTGAAGATCTCACTGTATCGCTTGGTTTCCGATCTACGCTGCAACTTCTTCGCATCTGGAAAGAGAAGAACAACACGCGATTATAAATACTTGACCTTTTAATCAATAATGCCAACATCCAGAAATACATATTCATATTGGGACTGTGTGTAGGCTCTGACCCACTTTTTAGTCACCCCTCTGCATGTGGTTAAGTCAACAGCATTTTACTTACCACTTCTTGGCTCCTAGACCGTTTCATGAATAAAAAAGATCAACTTCCTCTTCTGGCCGACATACCAGTTTTTAAAAAAAACCTTTCTGAGAAACAAAGTCAGTTGAATGTAAACTGAAACACCATGAGGAACAACAACACATTTTTCTAAGCTGAACCATTTGTGCTTTTAGCCACACAACTGACATTTAGGTAACCCTGCAGTTTAGGAAAGAGTTTCTGCATGATTTACAGCAGATGCAACGGCTGAAAAACAGCAATCTGCCTTTCTCAGTGTCATCTCCATTTGAGTAGACCACATCCTGCTTGCAATTTGTGGCACGTTCCAAAATGAGCACAGACTCCTTGATTTTCACACCGACGTTGCAGCAAAATAACTTAGAACTGATCCAAGTCCAGGAAAGATGTTTTTTTAACAAAAATAAAAGTCAATTTGGTAAACCAGGAACTCTTCAGCACTGCTCTCAGGAGTACAAACTACCAAACACAACTTTTCTAAGCCTTCTACCATGAAAATGAATTTGTGTTGATTCACCAGACACCACTCTAATAATAAAAATTAAGAACCATATAATTCCGAGAAGCAAAACATGCCACGTTAGTTTTATCATAAATTAAATACAAAGAAGAACATTGTGGGTCATTCATGATGTTCACTGTTCGGACAGACATATAGACAAAGAATAAAGAGCCACTGTGCATGCATCCAACTAAAGAGCTGTAGTAGCAAAAGGCACTGAACACTGAAATCGGCAGATTTCTGATTAGCCCAAAGTCATGAAGCAATCCTGAAAAGCAGACAAAGGAGCTCCACCGGCATCGACAGTCTGCTTTGCTGTATCTCCTGCAGATAAAGTCAAAGGTGACATTTCTTCAACACGACCTCACCCTAAGCCTCTTTTCTCACCTGTGACTTCAGGACAGTCCTCGTTTTGCATTTGATCTTCGTCCATTTCTACATCATCGCCTCGGAGGCAGCAGTGGATTACTGGAACAGGTCGCACATCTTCCGGCTTCCAGTGCACTTCAGAGACACGAATGTAGTCGGTTGGGCAGGAAGTGTGAGGCGCAACGTTGCAGGCGACACCGTGCCACTTTGAGCTCTCTGTCGTTTTGCTGTCTACAAAGGATCTTCAACTCGAAGCACAGAGGTTGGTCAATGTTTTTGACACCAGGGGAAGAGGAAGTACTTCTTAGTGTCTGTGAAGGCCCCACCTACACTACCACCACACCACACCACACCACACAATGAGAAAATGTTGCTCTTTCCTGGATTGTGGTGCCTTATCGTAAATGCTCGGTGCCTGTGAGCAGCACTAAACCCAACAGAGCACCATGTCAAGACAGGGGATGTCCAAAGAGCCACGGGGCACCTAATGGTCCTTTCTGGGATCTTTTTTGTTGCTCTTGCGAATATTGAAAGTACCAATAACACAGATAAGGAATTACAATCATAAAAAAAAAGTTTTCTTCAGGATTCTGATGAATTCTGAGGGCAAATAAAGCCAATGAGGAAACTTCAATGAGGACTTCCACTTTTCAAAATGTCCTCTGTGCATTTGTACGTCATTGTTACTCTTACCTAATGGGCACGGTAGTGTTGGTGAAATGATGACACCCTCAGGCCGAGCAAGATAAAACACGAGAGATTCTCATGCACTCATCAGTAGTTGCAAATATAAATGTCCAAGTCAGTTGCATCAATCAGTTGCAACAGGTGTGCACACTTAAGACTCCACTGATCACAAACCCAACTCTTTTAAATAAAAAATAAAACCTTTTATTTTGATGGCACATACTGCAATCTAACATTTCTTGTGTGAAATAAAAAATCCATGGGTGACAGGCACGGTCCTTCAGAAGCAGACTTTCCTGAAAGATGAATAAAGCCACAAAATAAATAATGTGAAAAACAAAAGTGTGATTGTTCCATTGTTGTGGGATTGCATAATTTAAGTAACCCCCCCCCTACAAAAAGTGACAAAGCAAAACATACAAAGAGTAGATGTAGACTGTTATGATCGAATGCTACGTGCCATCCAAGACCACCTATTTTTCAAGTGTATTCACCAGTTTCTCTGCATTAATCTTGAAAACAAGTTAATTCTACCATGTGTAACATTTAAACAAAAATGAGACTCAAACACACCTGCTCAGTCACCACAGTTCTGGGCCACTCCCAGTGGCACAGGACGGTGAGCGTGATGTTTGTTGGCATGTGAGATGTTTTTGGCATGAATAACTGAGCAATAAACCAGGTTAGTACAACTGTGGGCTCGTTTCAGGAGCTTGTGGGAACACTTCGGAAAAAGGCCACTGTGCACTGTTCCAACAGGCTGAATATTGGAAAATAATACGAAAAAATAAAATTGCAAGCATATCACAGTGTGACGTGAAATTAGAACTGCATTCTTCGGCTAATTTCTGTATGACAGAGAGGTGCTGGGCACTGCAAATGGCATCTTAACATGGCAAGTTTAGTGCCTCTGCAGAGTAAAACAAATAAAATGAAATAAATGAGGAGACGCCGAATCCCTTTAAAGATTTTCTGCTCATTTTGACAAAGTATACCTCTAGTCCTTGTTAAGGTCCAAATAAAAAGTATCAAAAATCCACCTTGGTTAATGCACAAGATGTGTTTTGTTACATGCGGCTCCAAAATTGGTCTTTTTTGATTGCCCTCATAGCTCGTCCCGCGTCGAACTGTCCAAGGGAGACTGGAGGACGTCGGAATTTTGGGCCTCTGCGCTGATCTTTTCCTGCTGTCGGGTTTTGCCTGAGCGAGCTCTGTCCCAGTCTGTGCGAACTTTGTCATTGTCCCACACTGTGGACGTCTCTGTGTCACTGATGTAGCCGTCGTCCCCCGTGAAGTGAGTGGGATACACTAAAAGGGGCTCGGCGGAAAATGCTTTCAGGTCCCTGGTTTCAAACTGTTCCATATAATCAGACCTATGGAGATGAAAATCATTTAAATTTCAATTAAAATAGCTGTCTTTTTTTTTTTTTTTAAGGTAAAAACAGCAAAAAAACAAAGCTTACAGGAACATGCGATTTGAAAGTTGAAGTAACACTTACACTGGGTGCTTATTGTACATGATGGGGAGAAATTCGTCCACTGGCAACATCCTCTTCAGTGGTTCTGCCCTCAAAAGCTTTTCCGCGCCTTCCAATGATATCATGTAGCCTAAAGTCCAATAGGAATAGTCGGCCTCCACTAAATTGTGTACATGAGGAACCGCCTTCTCCGGGTGATCCACCTGCATCCTCTTCCGACCGATGTAACTGTGAGGAAAAAAGGAAGAAGAGAATCGTAAACCAGCTGGTAAGTAGGAAGGAAAAGGATAAAATATCACGACTCACATGAGATCCCAGTCCAGACCCTCTTCCTCCACCTCACTCATCAAGTTCATCAGGCGACGTTTGAAAAAGACCTCGAAGCGCAGATCATCTTCGATCACCAGGGAGGTCTGAAGGCGACGCTCCACGATCTGAGACCGGGCAGAAAAAAAATGAACACGTCATCCCACTTTAAAAATTCCTGAATCTTCAAATTTCTTTGCCTCCATCTTTCACCTCCTTCCAGATGTTGTAGTGGGACAGGAAGCAGCCGAGCTCGCCCTTTGTCAGCGGGCGACCGTGGTAGGGGTCGCTGTAGCCGGGTAGCATGTGGATGCCCATTGTGTGGACCTCGCTGACATTTATCGCTCTGGGGCGGAACCCGGGACAAAATGACAGGTTTAGGAATGGCAGTTGCGTCGTCTGGTGTCAGAAAACGGGGAAAATGTGTGAAGCAGCGGAGCAAAAGGAAACTTACTTCCCATCTACAGCTGCGACCACCTTACACGCGATCCTCTGCTCATACAGCGCCCTCAGCATGCGGTCCCGGCGGTCCTTCCGCCTCTTCAAGTTTATCATGAACACCTACGTGGGTGGCGACAGCAGCGAGAGTGAACTTTCAGACTCCTGGTGGCGGGGGTTGGGGTTCATGCGCTCAGCGCGAAGAAACAGACCAAAGAAGGGGGCATTTTTTTGCAGACTCCATCTTCCATCTCCACGTCCTTACTCACCTCATCAAAGCCCATTTTGTCAGGTTGCTTTCTGGGGACGCGTACGTATTTGGAGGGCATCACGGGGGGATTTCGCACTGCACGGTGAGAGGGAGGATGGGTGCAGAAAATGGCAGCAGCTATGTGAGCAGGCGGCACTGGGAGGAGAAACAGGGAAGCTGGATGCAAAGGTGAAGAACTCCGTCTGCGCACTCACCGTTGACCTCTAGGAGGGAGTGCAAGAAGCTGTCGGCCTCGTCCTGCAAAGTGTTGTGGGCTCGCAGCGGCACGGGCAAAGAACCGTAGGTCTCTTTGTTGCACACATACATTTGGACCTCTGCGCAAAGCACACACAGCACGTGCAATTTCAAGTGGCAGCATTTGAGATTCCCGGAAACTGAGGATTGTGGAGTTGTGAAATACCTGCCATGCGAGCAGAGTAGGCAAACACAATGATGTCATCAAACGCCCAGCTGTACTCTGGGTGAGGTGGGTGAAAGGCCAGCTGCCTGGATGCTTCCTTTCTGAGGTCTATCAGCATGGTGGAGTGCACCATGGGAACTGCAAAGCAGCCTTTTCGCAACTGCTTCCTGATTGGTATGTAGGCTGGGGTGCGCTTGTAGTAGCCCTGCGACGACAACCAGAGGGAAATTTTTACAGCTAAATCCAGAGCGGCTTTATGGAAACGCTTGACCACGTTCGGAATCCGCTACCTGGGAGGTCATCCCACACCAGAAGTTGGAGTACGCCGCTCGAGAATCCAGCATCGGCGCGATGACCGTCTTGTTTTCCTTCATCAGCTTCCACAGCACGTCAGGGTTGGTGAGGAGGTTGTCGCAGTCAACCAACTACACAGGACAGACAGGAGGGACAGGAGTGAACAGCCAAAAGACTTGTGGAGAACACCTGCAACTAAAACGGTGCATCTTTAAAAAGAAACAGTTTGAAGGTCAGAAATACACCGCAAAGTTATAATTGCAGGAGAGAAGAAAACCCCAGCGATGGATCATCTTTAAACTGTTCTTAAGGGAGAAGGCCGAGGCAGATTTCAAAAAAGATTCCAGCACAGAATTATTGCAATTGTGGATGAACGTCACTTTAAATTACAAGCCACTCAGGCCTGACAATGCAAGCCAGGGAATACAAATAGGGAACATGAACTGAGCGGCATTTCAAAATGACGGTAGAGGCCGCGTCAAGCTTTGTGCTTCTTCCATGAGTGAACCAGACCAGATCCACTTTAACCCTCGAGGACAAAAAACTGTAGCCTCGCTACAGTTGTTATTCTGTAGCAGCTATTACTAGATTATAAAAACTTGGGCGAAAGCGCTGAATAAAACCTTGAAATAGAAACATCCAGTGCTATTGAGCTTTTATTTGAGCTTGTAAAGATGAATTCTGTTCGCCTACCATAAAGTAGTCTGCCCACATCTCACGAGCCGACTCCAGGGCCACCTGTCGAAGTTTCATGACGTGTTCGTATCGGGGATCAATCCAATGCCTTGAACTGTCTTCCTCTGCATATTTTCTGAAGGTGACAGTAGAACACCAGTAAGACTGACTCAACCGTGTTAGGAGTCAAGGCAGTCTAACAGCAGAGTTTTGCGAGTAACCTACGTGGGTTCTTCTTTGGGCCTCCATTCGACATAGTGGTAAAAGTTTTGCACCTTCACGAGCCAATCACGGAGAATGACGGTGGTGTTGTCCTGGTTATGATCCGTCGCTACCCTGTCGATAAGACAGATGACAAGGACGACAAGTAATGTGAGTCAACACGTCTGGAGGCAGAAAACTAAACAAAACAGAAGACAAAAGGGAAAGCAGTAGGAACAAATGAATGGAGCAATGACGCCGTATTGAGGTCAAGCTGTGAAAAGATCCGTAAGACGAGAGCACAACTGAGACGACAAAGGCTCAGGGTTCTCTTTTATTGTCTCAAGACGTGAGAACAGACACGACTGGAAAGACATTACACAAGCTTCAGCAACATCAAGGCACTTTTTTAAAGCACATCTTGAGCAGCTTTGATCAAGGGGAAAATCATCTGAAACATCAGACAAAAGCGTGCTAGAATATTTGCATGTGTATAAATATGAACAGCATTTGCAGCTTAAATAAAACGGCTGCACACGTCAGCTGTATTTGTGTTTTGTTGAGAAGTATGTGGACGTAAATGCGGACGGATGAAAGATTCTACAAGGATATGTGAAAACACTTCTTTGCTAAACCATGACATCGTGTTAGTCCTTCTAAATTCGCAAACTCTGAATAGGAGTGGCTCAGCTGTCTCAGGTAGCACTGAAATAAATATTTGCGAAAGGTATGAATTTAAACATTCTGCATGAAAAAAAGAGTTTAAAGTGCATCAGTTCAGTTGTTGCTTCAGTAAAACTAATTACAGACACCAAATAAAAAAGGAGGGTTGGACAATTTAAGTGTGCCAGGATTTGGCACCGTCACTAGATGCCGTAAAAAAGGCACGGTGAAAAGTGCGGAGCATGGTGTTTACGTCCCACGGCTTTTTGCACTTCACAGACGCAGCTGAATGTGTTTGCAGAATGTTAAAACAAAGCTGTCCTTGCCTCAAACATATTTATACAAATGTTACGGGCAGCAAACACTGAACGCACCGACGATGACGACACTTTCTCTCCACCAAATCAGTTGAACCAACCTCAGTGAGCTCCAGAAGGAGTTGGGTAAAAGGGGTTTGTTGGAGCATGTTGTCAGTTACCATGTGGAAAGTGCCTCCTTCTGACTTCTCTTAAGCTGCCTGGGCAGAGACGTGTGTTTTAATGGTGTGTAATGTGCATTTGCCTTTTCTGCGGTGCAGTTACCGTGGATGGTCATAAATTACAGCTGAAACTCTCAGAAACTTTGACGTGAAAGTGATCAAAAAACAGTCATTGCACAGCTTTAATTTTTTTTTCCTCACCACAAATGAAAATTACACAAATTGTCTCCAAAAAGGCCTGAAGTTTTGTGATCAATTACTGTCTGCAAACACATTTTATTTGTGTAACATCTTTTGCACCTCATTTTAAAAAGAAAACAATTTTTGCAGACGTACAAAAGCAACCAGACTGGCTGTCATGGCTGTAAATCACGCGTCTGACCTCCAACATAACCATGGCAATCAGTCGCTCTATTATAAATATGCTGCAGTCAGTATTTCCCTGCGAATGGAAGGACTCATTAACCCTTACAGCTCCCCTCGTGGACGGCTCGGGATCGTCCCCTCCCCTCCACGTATACAGATCGATGCACAGTAACCAGATGCGATTCACATCTGGCCTGCAAATTACAAAAATATATGCAAAAAATATATAATATATATATATAGTCGTTTTCAGAAAACCTTTAAAAACACACCAACCACTACTGTTGAAGTTGCGACATAAAATTGGTGCAGTCTGGGGAGTGAAAAGGGGGCAAAAGAGGTAAAGAGCTAAACCGGGGCAGCTTACCACACAGCCATTCGCTCCTTGGGGTAATTGAGACGCTCGATTGCGCCGAGGAAATACGGCAACGAGTGCTCCGAGTTGCGGCAAATGAGCGCGAGGAGGACCCGCGGAGCGAGCAGCGGAGACTCGGGGTTCCAGCGCTCCTCGGCGAAATATGCCCGGACTGGAGTGCAGCAGGACGGCAGGAGCAGGAGCAGGGCAGCGGGGAGGAAGGCCGCCCCGAGCATCGCGACAACCCAGCGAAGATTTGACGATACGAAAACAACGGTTCTAAGGGTTTGGTAGGCGAATCTGCAGCCAGGCAGAGGGGTTAACACAGAGACACACAGACACACAGACACAAAAAAAAAATCAGTGGAATAGCTCCCAGTGTGACAACACAGCGCGAAGTTGAGTTTTAAAGGGGCGGAGTTGAAGCGGCGGTCTTAAAGGGGATGGTCCGCACTCGAAACCGTACCGCCTAAAAATCAATTTTAACGTTTGTAAGGCCCTGGAGATGTTTGATTCCCCACCCCCAAAGTCAAGGAAATACAAATCCTAGATACAATCTAATAAACCACCCCCGTCTATCGCAGTAAATTGTAACCACAACGTCAAACAACCACAGGACAATTTTATTTCTGTGTTTTCAGGTCAGAAGACATGAATATGATTTATTTAGTCATCTTGATAGAAAAAGGTTAATCTATTAATAGAAGCAATCACACACAGACGCAAATTCCCATTCCAGTCCACTTTATTGTTAGCATTATGTACAATATTCAATCTTTTTTTTTTTTTTTTTTTTTTTTACATAAACCATAAGGAAGCAGGAATGTTTACGAAACAACTTTACCATCTCTCAATTCTGATTTTATTCTTTCACTCTGTAGTGTTGACCTCGTGACCTAGACAGCTCTACAGTTTGGCCCCACAGCCAAGCCTCTCCACCTGGATGGTTAGGGAGGCAGCTGCCGGGTCATCGACAAGCCAGAACAGCTCACCATTCGTGGGGATGACACGTGCTGCAGGAAAAGCTGGACCTTCTCTGCCCTCTAGCACTTCCTGTGAGAAAGATGTCAATATGTTTCATTATAGGGTCTTAACTGCACAACATACATTTACCCACATGGTGCCTGTTGCACAGTATAAGGGTGCAATGTGCTGTTAAATAATCAAGAACTTAGTTCTGAAATTAGCTGAACTTGATTAATTTCCCCTTGAATAAAAACTAGAACAAAATGCTACCTTTAAAACTGGTGCTTTGCTTCCTCCAGTTGATACAAAAGTAACACAGCGTGCAGAGTTGACCACAGGTAACGTCATAGTTACACGCTGTGGTGGTGGTTTTGGAGAGTCACTGATGGGGGCCACAATCTTCTTTGTTTCCTGAGTATACAACAAAAACAATGTTGTAATCCAACATGTACAATGCAGGTAGTAGCAACATATAACTGTCAAATAGATGATGCAACATGTTGCACTCTTCCTCTTAGGTGCACAGCAAGGGGGACGATGCCATGGCGACGATGCCATGGCAGCACAGCAAGTGGTGCTTAATGCCAATCAGAAATAATATGTATGGGAAAACAACTTGCAAAATGCAACTCTCACCTCCAACACAGGATGCTCTGGGAAGAGGGAACATGTATGTCCGTCTGGTCCCATTCCCAGCAGTAACATGTCAAACACAGGCATACTGTCATTTGGAAAGGCCTGTAGGTTTGATATTCACAAAAAAATCACTCACAGAATTGCAAAAAAAACCAAACATGTTCACACGACTCTCGAGCAAAAGCAGTTTTAAAAGAAGTGAAGATTCTGCACCTCCTTCAATTTGTGTGCATAGTCCTCGGCACACTCGTTGACCGACAGGGAGGGGTCAATAGTTAGGATCCCGCTGTCGCCGATGTTGACTTTAGAAAATAACTGATTCTGCAAATGCAAAACACAGATTCTTTTTATTCACTTGACCACAGCACAACAGTCACCACACATTACAGACCATCACTCATCCATCACCAGCAGAGATTGGTTGAGTCGGTACCTTGTACAGCCCATAGGTGCTTTCTGGGTCGTCACAAGGAACCAAGCGCTCGTCACAGAAGCCCACCACCCACTTGCTGCAGTCTAGGTCCGGCAGGGCGAGCAGTTCTTTGCTGAGCATGGACACGAGGCTTCCACCAGACAGCCCCAGGGTGAACCTGCCCTGGGAGCTGATGGCCCTCGCGGCACGTGACGTTACCAGCTGGGCTAGCGCGGGCCCGAGCTCCGCCGATGAAGGGAAGACCACGACTCGTCTGCCGGCCATGATGGAGGAGGTGTAACTGGGGAGAACACGCAGAATTACAGGAACACGCTTTGAGCGATGGACAAGGAAGTGTTAACACACACACACACACAAAAAAAACAACAAACAAACAAAAACACCCGTATGCAAGTCATTGTAATGAGTTCGAGTTCCACGCAACGGGTGTGGATGAGGATAACCCACACAAGAATACCGCATTACTAAATATCAACTATTGCCTCGGGTAGCATTAGACTGATAATATTGAGATATCACTGCGGGAAGACCCATCGCACGAAGATAAAATCTAATAAAAAGCACTTCGCTAACTCCACATTTAAATACATCATATAACAGTGGCAACTTGCAAAACTGCCAACGACTGAGTTGCAGAACTGCAGTTTCAAGTGAAGAAACGTCTCCTTACCAACTGCAAGTGTCAGTCTCAGTCAGATCATGAGGATTTTCAGTCGGCAAATGTAATTCCGAGCGCCACTTCCTGAAAACGAATTCCACGAGCCAATCATACACCTTGTTTACACACACTGAATTGTGGTCCCTGTAGTTGCTACAGTTTTTTCTTTTGAAAACCGGTTCACGTTGGACGGAAGCGCATTGCTGCCACACTAGAAGAAGAAGAAAAAGGGCTCAGTATCATTTATAACTTGAAACCATCAAACGTTAAAGTTTCACGAATTAACGTGAAAATTTCACGGAATTTCGTGAAGTTTCACGTCAAAGCGTGGTCGTTTCACGTAAGAGCGTGAATATAATGTGATAGTTTCACGAAGCATCGTAAAAATTATCGCGAACTTACGTGAAAATGATCACGAAATAACGTGAAAACCAAACGAAATTGCGTGGTAATTTCACAAAAATAACGAGATAGTTTCAAGTTATAACTCAGCCCTGTTTTTTCTCTAGTGTGGCAGCAAAGCGCTTCCGTAATGTTGGGTGTGATGCATGTGCCCAGCCGGCAGAGGGAGACACTTCGTCAAAAACAAACCGATATCAGAGAGAGGAGCCGTTCACTTCACTTCACCTGGTGCGCGCCGTGCGACTCGTGTCCCACGCCAACTGATTTGAAAGGGGAGACCCTCACCTGGAGGCCACGCGGAGGTACCGGCTCGTCTCGTGCGCGCCTTTCAACCCAAGACGGTACGGTCGCGAGGAGCATGTCGACGGCCTTCTCCTTCCAAACGCAGCTGCTCTCCATCATGGACGCTCTGTCCAGAGCGGCCGTGGCGGAAATCAGCAAACTGGTGGAGATCGAGTCCAAGATGCTGAAAATCGAGATCACCCGAGGACGCAACGAGATCGCCTCGCTCACCGAGAAACTGCAGCTGATGGAGAAACTGCTGCGCATGGCGCAGGGGAGCCGCCAGGAGGCGACGACGGCCGCCGCGGCGTGTCTTGCCGCGGGCAGGGCTGCTGAGGACGGGGCGCTGGAGTCGGAGAGGACGAGGACTGTCAAAAAGAGGTGCGTGGTCGACTTAGTAGCGATCTATTGCAGTCTTCTGAGATCTGTCTCCCCATTATTCTGACATTACCGGTGTATTTCAGCGAGAGTCCAGGGGGGAGCATCACGTCAACAACCGGGTGGAGGAGCCTGCACCGAGGCGAAGAGCATGCAGCGACACCAGGGGTGGGTTACTGTCCGAGCAACTGTCTCATTCTCTTGCCTTGATAGATTCTCATGAATACAACAACAATATAATAATATATGATAATTATGACTCACCAGGCACCAAATCTACAGACAGAGCAGCACGACTCGGTAGTTATTAAACAGGAGCCACCAGAGTTGGACAGCACTGACACTGAGCAAGGTAGGGCAAATAAAAACACATTTTCTTAGGATTTTCTACAGTCGCAAGACACTGACTTTGAAAATGAATGCACATTTCTACTACTTTTTTTTTTTTTTTTTTTTTTTAACTTATATTACTTGTATTCTAGTAATAATGTCTAGTAATAATGTAGAAAAGGCACTTTAGTTTAAGTTATGTGTAAAGTTAATCAGAAATGTTAGCATTCTGAGATAATTAAAATGAAATGACAGAAATAACTTTATGGCATCATACATGTCTATCACATCGTAGTCCCAGGGATGCGCATGTTAAAAAAAATAAAGTTTTAACTGGTTTATGCGTCTGTTAACAGAAAGAGATGTGGTCCCAGGCAACCACAGGCGTCCAGAGATGGTTCAGTGTCCCAAACCAACGGCAGAGCACCAGAAATCTCTCTTTCCGGACAGCTTTGTCATCTTGAGCACTCAGACTTCTCTCTCTGGACAAGGAAGAAGGGACACACAGTGGAAACCACAGGATGAGCCACTACACACAACTGCAGAGGCTGGCAACATCCTGGCTCAGAGCGTTGCCTCCCAAAGTTTGAACATGCTCCGACACATGAAGCTTCACAACATGAGAAACTCATCTGCCAAGAGGTTTGCCTGCCTCCAGTGTGGCAAGAGCTTCAGATGCTTTAGCCAACTCGAAATACACCAAAGAAGTCACACGGGAGAGAAACCATTCCGGTGCACGCTGTGTGGAAAGAGATACGCACAGAAAGGGCATCTGTACACACACCAGCGCACACACACTGGCGAAAAGCCATACCGCTGTCCACTCTGTGGGAAGGGCTTCATTCAGAAATGCACCTTAGACATGCACCAGCGCACGCACACTGGAGAAAAACCCTTTGTTTGTATCAAATGTGGAAAGGGCTTCACCAAGAACTGCAATCTGAAGAAACACCTTGCCGTGCATCTCGATTCCAGCATGAACATGAATGCAGGTGAACTGAATCATCTCACATTTAGTGGAACATTCGTAAGTGGAAGTACATAAAATTGTCAGTCAAAAATCAAATATGTTATGATGATTTATTGAAACATTACTGGCATAAATAAGTAAAGATGTGCTTTTTTTTTTTTTCTTTTTTTAAAAAGCCTTCATACAATACATAACTACTAACTGAGATTTAAACCACCTAAGAGTATTTGAAATACTATTAAAAAAAATGTCTGTTTCTGTTGTAATAAAATATTCCTGCAACATCTTGACAAGTCCATCCTCTTTACTGAAAGACAAGTATTGCGTTCACAGTTCTGTTTTGCGTTTCACTAAACTTTGACTTTGCAGGGGTGTGGCAATAAAATTAATTCATTAAACGGAACTAAACTCTGAAGTTCATTTAAGTGGCCAACAGGGGGCAGAGAAAACAACGAAACGTTAGACGGCAACTTGAAGTTTCAGTTGTACGCCTACGCTTTGAGAATCACGAGAATCCACCACCAGACTATGTTGAATTTTTCTTCTTTACACTTAGATGATGAAATGCAGTCTTTATGTCCTCACATTTCTGCAAATGGCATAACTAATTCAGCCAAAACAAAATATTGACAAAGCAATGTACGTTCATCCCCCTGAGAATCGTGAACCTACACATTAACTCATTAACTATGTATATTCACAACAGTGCCCAGTGCAGAGCTGCAGTCATAAGATATGAATAAAACACACGTGTGTTTACACACACACACACACACACACACACACACACACACACACACACAGCTAGAGGCGCTTAGCAAAGAATAACCCACTAAAATTAAGCTTCTGACCAGTGCCAAGTGCAGAGCTGCAGTTATAAAAATAACATATGAATAGAACACACACGTGTGTTTATATATATATGTTTATATATATGTGTGTGTGTGTATATATATACACATATACATATAGAGACATGTAGCTAGAGACGCGAAGCAAAGAATAACCCACTAAAATGAAGCATCTGAACATTGCCCAGAGCAGAGCTGCTCATAATATATGAGCTATATGTATATATGAGCTCATAATATATGAATAAAGCACACACACGTGTGTGTATGTATATATAAATATATGAATAAATATATATATATGAATAAATAAATATATATATATACACAACTATATATATATATATATATATATATATATATATATATATATATATATATGTATATACACACACACACACACACACACACACACACACACACGTGTGTGTTTTATTCATATATTATGACTGCAGCTCTGCTCTGGGCAATGTTCAGATGCTTCATTTTAGTGGGTTATTCTTTGCGACGCGTCTCTAGCTATATGTCACTATATGTATATGTGCGTATATATATATATATATATATATATATATATATATATATATATATACATATATATGTATATATATATGTATATGTATATATATATATATATACACACACACATACTGTGCATATGGCTCGAGACGCATAGCAACGAAGCAATGAATAACCCACTCAAATTAAGCTTCTGACTAGTGTCAAGTACAAAGCTGCAGTCAAAATATATGATCAAAACACACAAGTGTGTTTATACGTAAACACACACACACACACACACACACACACACACACACACACACACACACACACACACACACAGCTAGAGCAAAGAAAAACACACTAAATATAAGCTTCTGACTAGTGTCAAGTGCAGAGCTGCAGTCAAAATATATGAATAAAACACATAAGTGTGCTTATACGTAAACACACACTCACACACACATAGCTGGACCAAAGAAAAACCCACTAAATACAAGCTTCTGACTATAAATAAAACACACACACACACACACACACACACACACACACACACGTGTATATGTGTATATATATATATATATATATATATATATATATATATATATATATATATACACATATATATATATACATATATACATATATATATATATATATATATATATATATATATATATATATATATATATATATATATATATATAGCTAGAGGTGCATAGCAAAGAATAACCCACTAAAATTAAGCTTCTGACCCAGTTATAGTGTGCTAAAAAAAAAAAAAAAAAAAAAAATCACTAAGGGGGTGTGTTGTTTCATAGAGAGGGCGTGACATTGACGCAACATACATGGGCATATAGTGTATATATATATATACATCTATGAGGGCGTGTCATATAGCAAAGTGCGGCTTGTGAGACTGCAGCTGGACTATTCTCCCACAATCCCTTGCGGTAGAGCGATACCGCATATTTGATATAAAAAATAAATAAATAATAGAACGCAGCTTTGTTGGGAATATCGGCCGGATAAAACAGAGCTCTTTTTGCATCCCCGTCGAAATGATGTGCGACACGGCGAACCGGAGTTTCCGAGCGCAGCTAGCCGCCATCCTGGACAGGCTAACCAAGGCGGCTCTGATGGAAATAGGCTGCCTGGCTGACGAGTGCTCCGCCGTCCTTCACACCGAGATCTCGCAGCACAAGACGGAGAACGAGGCGCTGAAGAAGAGATGTTATTCGCTCGAAGTGCAGCTGAGAGCGGCGAGGGAGGCTCACGGCTACCCGGCGCACGTCAACAGCGTCAACCGCCCGCAGACCGCAGGTCAGAATGACCGGAAACGTGCGTTGTCATTTTATTTTTTTATTTTTTTTTAATCTTTACATTCTGCGACGCCAGTCACCCACTACAGCGATGCTAACTAAAGAGTTAAGATTCATACTGGCAAAGCCGGGCTGTACCGTGCTGTGCAGTGCAGCCCTACACGACTCGCCCATGTAAGGAATCGGGCAGTTTTCATAATAAATAATCATATTTCGTATTGAGAAAAAAAAAAGAAAAAAAAGAAAGAGTTTGATTGATTTGTATTTTTGTGAGCCTCAGGCACTTTCTGATCGAAGCGATGGTAAAAATCTGTTAGACACAATTTTGGTTTGCCCTTTGGAATTTGTGCTGGTTTTCAGTTTGATTCACTTTGTTCTGTATGTAGGCACAATTTCATGCCTGTTTTTTCATTCAGAACCCGGCCCGGCGATTGAGGGAGTTTTTGGAAAGGATTGGTGCATGGATCTATGGAGGGAGGAGAAACTTCCCCCTCAAAGAAAGATTCCAATGGATCCTGCTCCTATGACGAGCATGGGGCCACAGGTCAGGTTCTTATTCATTTTTTAATTGATTAATTTATTTGTTTAATTTACCTTAATCCTAATGTATTTTTCTATAACTATGATTGTGTCATGTCATCTGGTAGGCAATTGATTTATTAGAGCGAGAACCAGATCTGATCTATGTCAAAGAGGAGGCGTTTGATGATTTCCCCATCGGTCAGCAGATGAGGCTGACGGATAACAGAAAAAGTAAGAGTTGATGATTAATAGTAAAACATACTTAGGAATCATGTCTGGGATTTAACTTTTTTCCCCTCTCTCATCTGACAGTGGATGGAATGTTTGAAGAGGATGGCATGCTACACAGATCTGTTGATGAGCTGCAGATTCACCCAGGGGAGCTAAACAACTTCCCCATGATGACTGAAAGCCAACACCATCATCGCACACAGCCGACAATTATGGATAAGTTGATAGAGGACGCAACGATGAGTGCTTTGGCTGACAACACAAATTGTCCGACAGCTTCCCTGTACCCCACCATGACTGGCTTCACCAACCATGTACACATGGGTGCAACCAAAGAGCACACGTTTCAGCCGAAACCCTTAAAGCCGACAAAACGGTTTGAGTGCTTGTTTTGTGGAAAAATATTCAATTATTTAAGCAGTTTAAAAGTCCACATAAGGCGGCATTCTGGCGAGAAGCCGTTCAGCTGCTCCGTCTGTGGCAAGAGGTTTGCACAGAAAACATACCTGAAGCTTCACCAGCGCGTGCACTCAGGGGAGAAGCCTTACAGCTGTCCGGACTGTGGCAAAAGCTTCTCCCAGAAAAGCTCTCTGAACATACATCTTCGAACACACACTGGGGAAAAGCCTTACAGCTGTGTAGATTGTGGAAAATGTTATGCGTACAAGTATGGGCTGAATCACCACCAGTGTTTTCAACACCTAGTTGAGGCGACAAGTGCCAAAATGGTCACATAAACGTTTTTGCATGAAAAAAAAAAAATCCAACTGTCCGCCCTCTACAATGGAAAAAAAATATTCTAAAATGAATATGTATAACAGATTTGTGTTTTAGCTTTATTACTAAGTGCTTCTACAGCTAAATAAGTGAGCAGAGAAAATGTGTCTTTTCCCCGTGACCCTGACTATTATACAATGTACCTTCAAAGTACCTCATCAAAACAATGGCAAAATGCTTACGTCTGCGCATTGTCATTAGATTGCAGTCTTTTACACATACCTCAGTGTCTGATTTTATGCCACCAAAGGCTTGTGTCAGAAAGGTTACCTCAGATTTAGCATGTAGCACAAATCTTCAACTACCTCTTCAGAACAGTGTAGAAATAAATAACATTTGTTTTATCAGTATTACTGCTGATTGTTATTTTCCCTATGTTACCTCATGGAACAGGCCAGTACATACGTGGGCATATTTTTTTTCTTCTAACATGTTACTTTGATGTGTGGTGTCTCAGTAGTTAGGTAATATGAAAATGTTTTGCTAATATGTTGTTACTGGTCAGACTGAATTATGTAGTTGGTAGATAATGGATTGTGTTACCGTCAAGTAAGTCTCCTAGTTTTACTTTCAATGAGCATTTTAGAATGTAATCTCACTTTTTTTTTTTAGAGAGAGATTATCTATAGAAGTACCTTCTTTACCTGTGCCAATTCCAGCCAAACCTGACAATGGGAATTTATCCTGTATAAGGAAAAAAAACCTTTAGTCGCTAAACCATTTTTATTCACACCTGCATGTCCCTACAAGATCCCTAGAGAATGCTATGTGTTAGGAGAAATTCTAAAATGAATTTAATTTCATAGCAACATGAACTTGAATCAATTTTCTTGAGGACAAATCTGATATATTTGATTTATTAGGTGAACATTACAGAGTTTATTGCTCGAAAGACTTATTATTAATCATACAATGAACAGTGTGTCAACTGAATGAATAAAATCTTTGGACAGTTTGATTTTTAAAGCTCTAAAGAATTACATAAAATGGCTAATGACCAACTTTCACAACGCTGCCACGTGCTTTGCTTCACAATCTGTACTGCCAGGTTTCAGGTTTGTCTGTAGGTATTTCTGCCCGTAACACACCAGAATGGTTTCTCTCCAGTATGAACACGAAGATGACAATTCAGATTGCCTTTCTCGGTGAAACCTTTTCCACAAAAACTGCAAGTGTGGGGTTTTTCTCCTGTGTGGATGAACATGTTTCCTCAGGGATAAAAGGCTAGGGAAAGTCTCACTGCAAAGCACACAGGACTTCCTGACTCTCGAGGAGTGAACTAAAGCCACGCAGTTATGAGAGGTTAACTTCTTGTGAGGGAAATGCCAATTGCATCTGCTGCAATAGTTTGACTTGTGCAACCTCGTGTGCTGCATTATAGCACTCTAGTGGAAGACGTTTCCGCTACATATTAGACAACGAAAACATTCTTGGTTTGAAGCGCCTGCTGTTTCTGCATTAACCACATTTCAGCCAATTGTGTTTGATGAACCGTTATTTTGAGCCGAGCTGCTTTCAGATGATGACGTTTGTTGTTCATTGTGACTGAGCTCACCTGCAGGCCTCATTATTTGCCCGTTTTACTCTCTTCATCAAATTGCACATCATCATTGTTATCATTCAAGTGCTTGGGGACTTTGTTGTACCATTAATCAAAGTTTGTTTTTGTTTTTTGGTGGATGCTTCTCCTGTTCTACCTGCTGACTCAACCATTTTCACAGCCTGTTTAAAGAGGGTGCTCAGGTTCCTTGACCATGTTTGCTTTAAATTCTTTGTAAAAAGTAATAAATAAAAACAACAAAAAAAACACTTAAAACGAATAGTTCTTCAGTGTCTTTTCCATAATGCCAGTGTTACCTTCTTTACAAAGAGTTGTTTGTTGGCATAAGCTGGTAGTGCTCTCTGCACAATCATTTTCTCTGCTTTTGGTGTCCGCACTTCTGTCAACCAGGGTCGCCTCAGACTACACAACGAGAGTTCAAATATTTTACTATTTAATAGAGCATACCTTTCTGTGTAAGGACTAAGAGTAATAAAGAGTGCAACTATTCAAATCCACTCAAACTCACAATGAATCTCATATATTTAAAAATCTGGTAAGTGGTCTTTTATCCCTTCGATATAAATAGCCGATTTGCAAAAAGAGTGAAGTTAGTTAGGCTTTAGCTTTAGCATAAATGTATTGCTTCTTAGCGTCACTGAGTGTGTCGCTCGGCAAACAAACCGGAGGTAACAACCCTTTGTAACCAAACTTAACTTGGTAAAGAGGGAACGTAAATTTAAATGAGCTAGAACGTTAGTTCAGTCAGAATGAAAACGTGTGTTTCCAGTACAGCAAGTTTCGGTAATTTTAGCCAGCGGTGCTCTTATAGCGGGACCCAAATAAGTGTAGCATCACCGTGACGTACATCCGGCGGATGCAACCGGTCAGCTGCGCTGTATTACGGGACTTCCTCCTTTGCCCGAGCAGCATTTTCCTTTCGTATTTTTCTCGTCTTAAACTGCGATCAATGCGGATCAATTTCTCGCCTGTCAGTGCGCATTTTTTGGGTGAAGAGTCCGGCATAACGACCGAGTGCGACCATGAATACGGAAAAGGACTTTTCGCCCCTGACGCCCAACATTGTCAGGGCTCTGAATGATAAACTGTACGAGAAGAGGAAAGTCGCGGCGCTCGAAATTGAGAAACTGGTCCGGGAGTTTGTCGCTCAGAACAACTCCACGCAGATCAGGCATGTCATTCAGATCCTGGCGTCGGAGTTTGCGCTCTCGCAGCATCCCCACAGTCGAAAGGGGGGTCTGATCGGACTGGCGGCTTGTTCCATCGCGCTCGGCAAGGACTCAGGTCTGTACCTAAAGGAGCTCATCGAGCCCGTGCTCACGTGCTTCAACGACTCAGACAGCCGCCTGCGTTACTATGCTTGCGAGGCTCTCTACAACATAGTGAAAGTGGCCAGGGGAGCGGTGCTGCCCCACTTTAACCTGCTCTTCGATGGGCTCAGCAAGCTGGCAGCAGACCCTGACCCCAACGTCAAGAGCGGATCAGAGCTCCTGGACCGGTTGCTGAAAGACATTGTGACAGAAAGTAACAAGTTTGACCTGGTGGCCTTCGTGCCCCTTCTCAGAGAGAGAATATACTCCAACAACCAGTACGCTCGTCACTTCATCATCTCCTGGATCCATGTCCTGGAGTCCGTGCCGGACATCAACCTGATCGACTATCTCCCCGAGATCCTCGATGGGCTCTTTCAGATCCTGGGGGACAACAGCAAGGAGATCCGTAAGACTTGTGAGGTGGTGCTGGGCGAGTTTCTGAAAGAGATCAAGAAGACGCCGTCCAGTGTGAAATTTGCAGAGATGGCCAACATCCTCGTCATCCACTGCCAGGTGGCGGACGAGACCAAGATCACAAACGATTTGATCCAGCTGACAGCCATGACCTGGATGAGGGAGTTCATCCAGCTCGCAGGGCGAGTCATGCTGCCCTACTCGTCTGGCATTCTCACCGCAGTGCTGCCTTGCCTTTCCTATGACGACAGGAAAAAGAACACGAAAGAAGCCGCCAGTGCCTGTAACCACAGTCTGATGAAGCTGGTGACCGCTGAGGATGACGAAGATGAGGACAAAGGCGCAGGCACCCAGTCGGAGACGGATGGCCCCTCGAAGACGGAAGCGGATGCTAATGACATGCTCAACGCTTCGCAAGAATCCATCGGACTCAGTAACATCAGCTTCTTCACGCCGACGAGCGCCGACAGGCCTCAGGTTTCCCTCGACCTGGACAGCATCGTGCAGGTGTTGGACCGGCACCTCCACGACTCCTCCACCGGCATGATGACCCGCATCGCCGTGCTCAAGTGGGTTTACCACCTCTACATCAAGACCCCGCGCAAGATGTTCCGTCACACCGACAGCCTGTTCCCCATGCTTCTCAAAACCCTCTCCGACGAGTCAGACGAGGTAATCCTGAAAGATCTGGAGGTCCTGGCCGAGATCGCATCGTCCCCTGCGGGCCAGACGGACCAAACGGGCACCTGCGACAGCGCTGACGGCAAAGTGGACCTAAAGGTACCAGCGAGTGTGAAGCAGAGCCAGCAGTCCAACGCGGGATCGAAGGCAGGTGACTCCTCACCCTCCACCCCCAGCATGAACTCCTACTTTTACAAGTTCATGATCAACCTGCTCAAGCGCTTCAGCCTGGAGAGGAAGCTCCTGGACAACAGGGGAGCTTTCATCATCCGACAGCTCTGCCTGCTGCTCCATGCCGAGAACATCTTCCACTCCATGGCCGACATCCTGCTGAAGGAGGAGGACCTGAAGTTTGCCTCCACCATAGTGCAGACGCTCAATACCATCCTGCTGACCTCGGCCGAGCTCTTCCAGCTGCGCAACCAGCTGAAGGACCTGCGCACCCAGGAGAGCTGCACGCTGTTCTGCTGCCTGTACCGATCGTGGTGCCACAACCCCGTGGCCACCGTGTCGCTCTGCTTCCTCACGCAGAACTACAAGCACGCCTATGACCTCATCCAGAAGTTTGGCGACCTGGAGGTGACCGTGGACTTCCTGATGGAGGTGGACAAGCTGGTGCAGCTGATCGAGAGCCCCATCTTCACCTACCTGCGGCTGCAGCTCCTCGATGTGGAGAACAACCCGTACCTGATCAAGGCGCTGTACGGCCTGCTGATGCTGCTGCCCCAGAGCCAGGCCTTCCAGCTCCTGTCGCACCGCCTGCAGTGCGTGCCCAACCCGGAGCTCATGCGGACGGTGGAGGAATCCAGACATATGGACTCGAAGCAGAAAGTCGTCTCCAAACGTGCCTCCCACGCCCAGGTGGATTACGGCGAGCTGCTCCAGCATTTCGAGCGCGTCCAGAGCAAACACCTGGAAGTCAGACACCAGCGCTCTGGACGGGCCGCGGATCACGCCGACAGGAAAGCCGTGTGAGGTCAGGACGCCGTGGAGGACTGGAGAGGTGAAGGCCAAACCAAACTGTTGTGGACAAATAATATGATGTGCTGAAACATACAAATATCCTACTGATTTTTAAAATGTATGAAGTATAATTAGTAAACTCTGAGGATCACTGAGTACAATGCACGCTGTCGAAAAGAAGAGAATCATATGTTTGTACATTTTGTTAAAATGGAAAAAAAAAAAAACTGTCATTAAAAAGGAAACGCGTTTAAATCATGCCAGACACACAGATAAATGTAATGAAGCATGTACAGAAAAATGTCACACGCGACAAATTGTAATGGCGTAAATACGGCCACGTTGAGTGTTCTCATCACGCCATGCTGGCACATTTGTTCCGACTAAAAGTAACTTTCACAGTGTTCCAAATGAACCGGTTAAAGTTTTATAGTTGTGTCGCACATACACGTGATGCCCATCATTTTCACGATTGTCATGCCAGAGCGAGACAAATGGTGCACTTGTGAGGGGTCCTCGTAATCACTTTGGCCAGAAGCTCCATCCCATGTGAACAGTATTCATCCAACGCAGCTAAGGTTTCAACCAGAGCTAATTCAGGTTGAGCCGATGTTACGTCAGCGTAGACACCTCCAGCTTTATTCTGTTCTGTTTTTTGCGTTCAGATTGATTGATTTGTCGCTGTCTATATGTTTTTTGGAAAAAATAACTGTCTCACATTCCTGTCTCAATAAAGTGGACCATGTAATTGAAAACACATTGCCTTCTTGCTCTCACTGACAGAAATGTAGATGGCTTGTTTTATTTTATTGTTGTTAAACATATTTTTGCTACAATATATATATATTTTAAATTACAGCCCATAGAGGTTTTTAAGAGTTTTTGCAGTGCACGCTGACCTTCAAATAAATATGTATATATGTATATATATACACATGTGTATATATGTATGTATGTATATATATGCATATGTATGTATATATGTATATGTATGCGTCTGTATATATGTATGTATGTATATATATGCGTATGTATATATGTATGTATGTATATATATGTATGGATATAAATGTATATTTATATATAGTGTATATTATACAAAGTTTCACATCTTAGTTGTGCATCATGTTTTCTATCAATGTTGCGTATGAATTTTAAGTAAATAAGAGTAACAGTGAGTGCTCTCAAAGCAATAGCTCTTAATTCTGATTTGTAAGTATAACATACTTCTCTCTGCTGATGAAATCTTTCAGCTATTTAGATAACTACATTGCCGAAAGATGGAAACATCTACGACATGCGCGGCACATAAAATTGTTATGATCTGATTTATCACTTCCAGCGTTTATGTGCCTGATTATTCACGGTACAACTCGGAACATGGCTTCATGTCCTTATTTGTCTTCTCAAGGGTGTTGCGCAGTCAAACACAAGGCATACCCCACATGCAGCAAAAACATATGACTTACTGCCTGCACGCGACGCGTCACTGCTGCTGGAGGTTCTCCACATAGAGGTCATTTTGCCATGTGACGGACATTCCTCCGGTCTCATGCTACAAAAAGTGACCCTTTGTAGCTCTTGACTGGAGTGGTTCTTCACATCTCACTGAGGAAAGTCCTTCGTGCTAAAGAACCATGGGCCTTTGCATGAGCATGTGATCTTTCCTGAGGTCTGAAGGTCAGCCCTGCACACACTGTGTTTGATAAAGAAAACGTTGAGGTAAGCAGAATAATAATAAAAATAATCTTTTGATCTTCTAATAATGCTAGGCATGCATATTCACTAGTTCATATAGCAAATTTGAATACAAAAAGATGGCTTATGTGTGACACTTGACATTTCCAAAGTCTAGAAATATTAATTCAAATTAATATTAATGACAATCTAATAGTTTAAAAGAAAAAAAAAATCCTCTATAGTTGAAGGACTACAACCTTCCTGAATGATAAACTATTAACTATTACTATTAGCTTTCTGACTTTAATGAGACAGTAAACTTTTAAATAACTATCATGCATATCATCTGATTTGCGAGTGTGTGTTTGTGTGTGTGGGACAGAGGTCTATTTACCTTTGCTATCACTGCCTGTGAATTGCTGTAACTGCACTGGCACAGATACAAATTACATTTTTAGTTTGGCACTGATGACAAATTTTCAGCTGCAGTAGCACTTACAGTTACTTGGAAAGTCACTGGACTCTCCAATTAGAAACATTTCCCACTGCTCAACTCGACTCCAGAGACGGTTTCTATGTTCAGGTGAGGGCACTTTTTTATTAGATATAATTTCACTGCAAATTGTTTACTCTTCTAAGTATATCCTCCCTGGGAGTCTTAGTTCGGTCTTAGTTCACTTCATTACACGTTTCAACAGTCTCCTCAAGTTACTAAGAGGTGATCACAAGCATTACCATTTATCAAAAGACCATCTTCAGTGCAAACACCCAGTGGGTCCTCCTCCTCCTATCAGGCTAATATTTTCTGTCATCTGTTCGCTGATGGTCTCTTGAGTTGGGGAGCCAGTTAAGTTTTATTCTTAGGTGCTGGTGTGTATCTGAGAATGCGCAATGTGCAAGCTCGACACAACTCTTCATAACACAGATTACTCCTTTTGCAGCGGAGGTATTAACACTTATTCAAGAGTTAAGATGAGGTTTCCCTCCACAGGCCCGGGAGGCGCCTTGGCTGCCTGCCTGTCATCGCTGCCCCCCCCCCCCCCTCCCGTGGATAAAGAATGTCCAGCAGACGTGCAGGGCTGGAGGACGACCTCTCCTGTCCAATTTGTGGACTTATCCTCTGCCAGCCAATAGTGATCACTTGCAAACACAGGTTCTGTAAAGCCTGCCTGCTACAGAGCTGGGAGGCACAAGGCAGCGGCGAGTCCCACTACTGCCCTCTGTGCTGGAGCTCTTGCACCTTGGACCAAATAGTGGTGAACTCTGTACTACAGAGGTCCTGCGAATCCCTCAGAAAAGACAGGAGCAAGAACGAGCCGATGGCTTGCAGGGAGCACGGAGAGAAGCTCACGCTGTTCTGCCTGGAGGACCTGGAGCCCATCTGCGGTCTGTGCGGGAAGGCGGCGGCGCACACTGGCCACAGGCTCTATCCCATTGCGGAGGGTGCTCACGACTGTAAGGTAGGCAACTCTCAGGACACGCAGGGTCAGTCACCCCACTTGCACTGATATCATACTGCTAGTGTTTACAACGAGCTGCAGCCTCTTCACTGGATACCCGCTGCTTCTTCAGTCACTGACACTTTCTTACCCTCACGGTCAAAGAAAGAAAGAACAACTGAATCTATCACATTGTTTGGATGCCAAATCGATTGAGTCCTTGAATAGAATACCCACTCAGGTTTAATCTGGAAGACTGTTTACTCGGTTAGATCCCAAATTTCAGGGCTGACAATACACAAAAATGAAGGCAGCTGCAATTTTGTGAATGAGACGTGACACTTGATGTAGCTTCAAAACCACTATGAAAAAGTTTATTGTTCTTTGACTCCTTCCATTATTTTCCACTTAGCTCCTTTGCTTAAATGTTGATATACACAGGAGGTAATAGGCAGAGTTTATTATCATTCTAATTATAGAACCATATTTTTGGTCTGCTGTCGCCGCTGCCGTCCCGAGAGGACTGAAACTCGACTCCTGCAGAGATTTCTGTGACACAGTGTTCATTCAGCTCCCGTCCTCCACAACCCGTCAACGCAAAGTGAGTCAACTTATTGACAAACCTCTGCATTGATTGAATACCACCCCAGTCCCCTCTGATCAAAGCTTGAACGGACTACGTTGCCCAGCAAAGGCTTCTTCTGGCTAGGCAACAGGTTTTTTTTTTCACCTCAGAGTTTAGTTCCATTTTTATGCTGCCACACGGTTGGCATTTGTAGCGAACGGTGCTATGAATGGTGCGTGGCAGCTGGAAGCTCCGCATTGTGCCGTCAAGCCCGACCACCTGCCAGACTGACCCTGGACTTAGTGGTGTTGATACTTTGCCACTGACTTCATAGGAGGAGTTGAAGAATGCACTGCAGCCGTTGAAAGATAAGTTGCAGGAGTACAAGAAGGCAAAATTGGTGTGTGAAGAAATGGCAGAGCACGTGAAGGTACTGGCAATACATCACTTTCAACACACTTGCGGAGCACACGTGAGAATGCGCTGTTCACATACCAGTCGCATCTCTTCCCAGAACCAAACTGAGCACACCAAAAAACGGATCAAGGAGGAATTTGAAGTTCTCCACAGCTTCCTGAAGGAGCAGGAGGCGGCGAGACTCTCTGCCCTGAGGGCCGAGGGGGACGAGAAGGATTTGGTGATTCATCAGCAGATTCAAGAGCTGACTGATAGAATCGCATCCCTTTCGCACACCGTCCGAGACGTGGAGCAGGAGATGAGAGCTCAAGATGTAACGTTTCTCAAGGTACACCGATCTGTTTGCCTCAAGAGATTTAAAGGAGAAACTGCCTGATTGGCAAGTCACTAACATCAGGTTTCCTTTTCGATCATGTTTTCAGAATTACAAGGAAACTATCAGGAGGTAAGTGTTGATCTGCAAGTAAAGTGAAGCAAATATTGTTAAAATTCTCAACAAAGTTGTGAAATCTGTTTCTTCTTCTTAGGACCTGGCAAAAACCCCCCACTCCAGAAATCAGTTCCGATTCTTTGATTGATGTAGCCAATCACTTGGGATCTTTAAGATATAAAGTGTGGGAGAAGATGAAGAGTTTTGTAAAATATAGTGAGTAAAAGAAAAAGAAACAGTCATTTTTTCCCCCTCATTAACCTGCCTTATTGTAACACTTACCACGTTCCCTCCCCACATAAGACCCTGTGATCCTGGATCCAAACACTGCGGCAAGCTGCTTCCTCCTCTCAGAGGACCTCACCCTGGTGCAGAACAGCAGCCAGATCTTCAAGCTGCCGGACAACCCGGAGCGCTTCGACATCAGCGCCGAGATGCTGGCGGTCGAGGGCTACACCTCCGGACGTCACAGCTGGGAGGTGGAGGTGAAAGACAACACGTACTGGGTGGTGGGCGTGGCCAGCGAGTCCATCAACAGGAAGGGCAAGCACGTGCTGACGCCGGCCGAAGGATTCTGGTGCATCAGGTTCCGCAACGGCGAGCACAAGGCCTGCACGGCGCCGTGGGAGCCGCTAAACATGACCAAGCATCCCCAAGTCATCCGCATCGTTCTGGACATGGACCGGGGCAAGGTGGCGTTTTACGACTCGGGGGAGAGGACGCCGCTCTACACCTTCGCCGACCTCATCACACCCCGGGCGTTCCCCTACTTTTGCACTGCCTGCAAAGAGCATCCACTGAAAATCCTCCCCACCAGGATATCCTTGTCAGTGGACCGCTAGATAAAACCCAGTGACAGAAATGAAGTGTGATAAGCATTACTGAGAAGAATTAAAAGGACTACATTTCCATGAAAGCGGATGGTAATTCATTTATTTAAAATGAGGGTTACGACATTGTCATGTTTTACTTTTTTTTTTCCTTTTTAATTTTGGTTACGACAAAAAGGTAGTCGGTAAGATCTGAATTCGAAAAATAGTTTCATAAAATTTCAACAACTATATATTACTAGATGGATAGGATTTGTTACATGAAATAATCATTGTTTAGGACTCAGTGCTGCATGACACAAAATAGCGTCTGTGATTTCCCCCAAACTTTTGAGCACTTTTTCAAAAAAAAAAAGAAAAGAAGAGAATTAAACGTTTCCAACACAGATGTGAACTTTTCTATAAGGCACACAGTAACAACCTCTGCGAAGAATCAAAACAAATGCCACCTTTGTTCATAGGTTCAAATATTCAAAATAAAAAGATCAATTTTTCTGCTGCGTTAAACAATTAGTGTTTGATCTAGTTGCCACATGTGCTGCATATTCAGAAGTGGTCATTTCAGTCCCAACACACAAAAATAACTATACAGGTTTGACCTCAAGTATAATCAACTCAGGCTGTTCTTCACTTTGCAATATATTTCAGAATAGGTCTTCATAGAACCCTGTAACAGAGTTTGAAATAGTTGGGCCTCTTGCAATCCCAACATTTATGCAAGTAACACGGTGGGCAAGATGCCCACTCTTTGTGCAGTCCTGCCTTAAGGCTTCTTGAGGTGTTTATTCAAATATTAAGAGGGTGTGTTAAAAAGGGAATTAATCCCTCCTGTTATCGCCTGACTGTGACCTATACAGAGTTAAAGCAGCATCTGCAACAGTGCTCTACGTCTATGTGAGTAGTCATTCTCAGCTTTTCCCTGACGATCAAAATCAAGGACGCTGGTGTACCACGACCCTCGACGCTTCAATCGTGCGCCCTCGGTGAACGGGCATCTGTTTAAAAGAGGCCCCTGGACCTGCCTGCTGAGGCCTCCGTGTCACAAAGACATCCTTCCGTCCGCGACCGCGTTGAAGAGCTCCTCGTCTACAGCTTCATATCGAGAAGCTCTGGCATTCAAGAAGTAGATCTGATCATTCGTGAGGCGCGGGTCATATCCCTCCCTTTGCAGTCTGGTTTTCTGGATTTTAAATGTACCTGAAGGCAAATAAAACAGTTTGGAGCGATTGTTAAGCCGTGTCCTCATAAGTGCTGCCTCCAACCAATGACACTTTGCAAAGCAGATACTGTTGAAGTTTACCTGTGGTGTCTACATGTGGGGAGATGCGCAAGAAAACAGGACGGGCGTATGGAGGAAGAGCTCGCTGGATTTTCTGCAAAAAGCTGACGTGGTCAAAGCTGCCGGTAGAGTCTGCCACAGCGGCCATGCCTGCTTTGCCTTCCACACCTGCGATCACACATATACATTATATAGATAAATATTCCCAAACAGATAAGTATGACCAAGCAGTGAATATAGCCAAGAGCAAGTTACATTAAACGGTTTAAAACAAGACAAAACCAGTAGTTCAGTATCACCTGGCACCGACACGCCGTACACAGCGACGTCGGTCTGCTCCAGGAGGCTGCTGAGGATTCCCTCCACCTCAGTGGTGGAGACATTTTCTCCTTTCCAGCGGAATGTGTCCCCGCCGCGGTCACGGAAGTACATGTAGCCAAAGTCGTCCATCACCAGCACGTCACCTGAAGTGTACATAGCACACGCTCACGCTACTTTGCAAAAGGGCAACCCGTGTCATTAAAACATATAGATAATTCTCCCTGAAGCATTGTGCTATTACATGTACAACATTATACACCATGCAAAAAGGATAAATAACCTGATATGTACGCAGAGTCATTTCTCTTGAAGACATTGTGCGCTATCTTTTTCCTGGTGGCATCCTGGTTGGCGTATCCATCAAAACGTCGTAAGGGGTCCTGCTGGTTGATCCGGCCCACCAGAAGTCCTGGCTCCCCTTCAAGACAAAACGGATCTCAATGAAGTGCACCTGCCCACACCTACGCCTAGTTACTACTGTCCGATTCATTTCCTCTTACCAGGGTTGCATGGCACACAGAGGCCTTGGCTGTTGCGAACGAGCTCCATGCTGTCCTCGTCGACCCTCACCAGACGGATCGGGTAGACGTTTGGCAGGATGCGGCTGTTGAATCCACAGGCTCCGACCTGACCGGACACAATCAGCTTTATTCCGATTCACACGGCACTTTTTCAGTCGAGCAACTAGCGGCGATGTCCGACCTTTCCATCCATATTGGCAATGCTACAGTTGCACTCAGTCGCTCCATAAAACTCGCCGATCTGTGCGACCTGGAAGCGTTGCGTGAAGGCCTCCCACACGCTGGGGCGTAAACCATTTCCTACTGCTAGCCGGACTTTATGGCCCTTTTCTGATGGACGTACCGGCTGGGAGAGAAGGTAACGGCAAATTTCCCCAATATACTGCACAATCTAGAACAGTAGCAGAGCAGAGCAGTCTTATCATTATAACAGTTAATGTTCAACGTGAATGTTTTAAAATATATGGCTCTTCCATGCACGAGCACTTACAGTGCAGTTGTACTTAATGCAATCTTCCCAGAAGCGGCTGGCAGAGAATTTTTTCTTCACAACTACAGTAAGTCCATGGATCAAACACTGACCAACTCCCATGATGTTACCTGGTCGGAAGAGGCAGCTGATATTTCAGTAACTTAAGCAGTTAGTGGTAAACTGTGAAACTTTGTAGAGAGTTGTCGTTGACCGACACACACCTGCTGAGTGGTAGAGGGGCAGGCAGTCGTAGATGATGTCATTGGGGCGCATGCGAAAGGCAAAATACCCAAAAGCAGCAATTCTGTAATAACTTTTGACAGAACAAAGAAACTAGTCAAAGACAGTCACACACCAGCTCTGCAGTAACCACCTGATCTCTGGAGAGTGAAGTAAGTTTATCAGTGGGAGAGACTCTTACCGACTGTGCACCACGATGGCAGCCTTTGGCAGTCCTGTGGTTCCGGAGGTGTAAATATAAAATAGGCGGTCTGCAGTAGAAACACATTTCATTTATGAGTCAATAGATTAAGGATGCGTGCAACTTTTTGAGAGTCTTTAAGTGCGTTTTCAAAACGTTGTTGCGAGTACAGGTACGCACCATTCATGCCTTTGCGAGGAGTGTAAGGTGGAGGGGGATGTCTTGGTGCAGAAGCAAGAACTTGGTCCAGCGACTGTGCACCCAGAGCAGTCAGATGTTGTTGACTGATGTCTCCTGTAGAGAACTTTGCCATGGAATGACTGAAGGAGGCGGTGATCTCCAGCATGGCTGTGATTCAGTTGGAGGGATGAGAGTGAGATGAAGTGAGAGGGAGTTGGTTCAGGTCTGATCAAGTGCTGAGGAAGGCCAGTAAGATAACAAGGTGAAGGAACAATATTATAATAAAGCTGAATAAACTGTTCAGATCTGTGATGTGCCTCTCCGTTCATTTAAAAAGTTCAAATTGACACAATTGCCTTGACTAGCTTTCACACGTTGAAGCGTATCTTACCATCAGCCAGCTCTGCTCCAAACACAATAGCCCTGGATCCCGACACCCCAATGCAGTGTAGCAGGGAATCATTGCGGAGGTTGAAGTTGATGAGCGCGGCCTCCACGCCGACCTTGGAGAAGCCCAACCAAAGTGCCACCTGCAGCGGCCGGCTCTCCATGAAGAGGGCCACCACGTCGCCCGACACCCAACCCTGACCTCTTGCCCAGTGGGCGACGGCATTCGAAATCTCATCCAGCTGCGTGAAGGTCCAGGTTTCTCCCGTAGCTTCGTAGATCAGTGCTGGTTTGTGCGGGTGGAGCTTCACTGTCTGGGCGAAGATGGAGGGGATGTTGGCCTCATTTCGCATGTAGCGCCACAGTGCCAGCTTCACTCTCACCAGCACATACAGGCCACTTGGTGGAGGTCAGAGAAGGACAGTTAGGGATGAGATAGACCAACAAGCAAGGCAACATTTTTTTTTTGTTGGGACGCAAATATCATTTTACGTGAGGTCTCTTTTTGCGGTCCGTGCTGCGACGTAGAAGTATTTCCAGGTTCTTGTACCCAGATACACCCCAAGGCCTGCAGCCAGGCTCCAGGACCAGGACACCCCAAAGAAACGCAGCAGTCCCATGGACCCCAGAGAGGCTGAAACACTCGCGACATTGCGCATTCTTCGAGATGAAAGAAAACAAGGCTTCAGAGAGTGAGGGAGAAAGAGAGAGAGAGAGAGAAACTTTCATACTTTTATTTAGTCAACCCGACTACTGTGCGACACACAGCTGCACACAAGTGCGGCGCAAACAGGAAACTGTTTGGGTAAAACAGCTAGAACAGCACGTGCAACGCTCCGAGCGGGTTTAAAATTTTGATTCACACGACAATTTACTTAAAGTACGAAACAGATAGCCTCCGGACGCGTAACCAAACACGTTCCCTCAAAACAAATGAACACATACAACAACCAACTTACCTTCAACAGACGACCACCTTTCACCCGGTAACCCCGCCGGTCAACCCAACTTGTTTGTCGTAACTTTCTCCGTACCACTCGCGGAATCCAGTCGGTGCCTCTGATGACGGTTTGACCCGCTCGAATGGAAGTGAATGAATAAAGTTTACGTAATTCTGGAGTTGGAGGGTGTTACGGCACAAGTTCGCCGCTCGTCAACGCCGCTTGCTGCTAACAAACTGTTTACGTTGAGACGGTGTGTTTCAGGAACGGCCGGCTACGTCGAACGTTGGCAAAAAAAATAATATTTTTTTCTAACACTGCCGTTCATATAGAACGATGGCAACTTGTTATCTAGATTCCAGCGATAAAATGCAATGACAATCAAGCTAGTTTCTAAACTCCATATTGAAGAGTCATTCCTGAAGAAGCCCTGCCCATTTCGGTTGTGCGGTCCCTCAAGCTGCTCGACCATTTGTTCCTCATGATGCTTGTCAGACTACTCTGAGCTGTGATTGGTCAATCTGCTCGTTACCCGTCGGCTCCACCAGAAGTAGCTTGTGGCCGTTGTGGATCCTGGCACCGGGAACTGTCAACTGCACACAGTGCTAAAGATGTAGTTTTTTATGCACACATTCTCTGGGGAATTAGATTTTAAAAATATATATATGTATGTACAGTATATATTATTGGCATTCAGATATACGTCAGAGTTTCGCAGTCAATAAGAACAGCATTTAGAGCATGATTCACTTGGGAGCCGCAGCAGTTCTCTGTGTGTTGAAGGAGGAAAAAACTCTGTAGAAAACCACTCTTCTCAGCAGAATATAAACCCATGGGTCCAAGATCTGGTTCCAGGAGGCCATACGGACACTTAGAAGAGCAAAATCGTCCTTCTCATGGGTGGCGGGGATCAGACTCTGATGGAACTGAGTCCAAAAGATGTAAATCTACAATAAAATAAAGATATTGTGGTCGTTAGTACTCAAATGAAAACCTTATTTAAAAAGAAAAGACGAACGAACAAAACCTGCCATCTATCGGAGCTGTACTCACAAGGAAAGGGCTCCAGCATATGCAGAAAATCACTGTGATTGCTGCCAGTTGTGCCATCATTTCCACATCCAACGAACAAAACAAGGAGGAAGTTGATGTAGACGATGTGCGACGAGGAAGGAAACCTACTGATCTGGTAATGACACTTTGAGTCCTCATTCTGGCCTGCAGCAACGCCAGACCACTCAGGATGTTGCATAACAGCGACAGAATAAGTGCAGTGAGGCCCAGACATGAGAAGGCCAGTACCAGGATGCTGTCAGCTGTAGATTGGGGACCGTGGACGGGCAGAAAACACCAAGTCCCAGAGTTCTGAGTGGTGTAAGTCCCTACGGCACAAAGCGGTAGAACTGCCATAATAAGTGCAATGAAGAACAATAGTGCCACAACGCGGCGCACACGGCTTAGTGAGATTTTTGAATCGTGGATAAAGGGCTTAGTGATGGCCACGCAGCGCTCCACAGCCATGGCACCACCCAAAAACAAAGGGTATAACCCAAAGAACACCATACTTGCTCCAAAGATATCACATAGTCGCTTGCTGGGCTCCCAAACTTGTTTCTTAAAATACAAACAGATGTGCATGTAAAGGGCAAAAGCACCTAGGATCACGTGACCTCCAAGGTCAGTCAAAAGCAAGACCACAGTGAGCAGCCAGAAGGAAACTTTTGATTGGCGGCGGCTATGTTTTAAACGGGCCAAAATTCCAAGAGCTACAAGGTTGGAAACGGCTCCAAATATCAGAGTGAAGCATGTCATCCCAAAACCAAATGCTTGAGTGGGGGTGTGGGGCCGCTCTGTGGTGTTTATATTGAAATGCAGTTTGAACGGCACTGAAGAGGCAGGAAATGCAGTCATGAGCATGGCCGGAGTCTTCATGTTTGATGAATCCTACAGAGAATAAACGGTTAAAATACTTCAGTTTGTAAACAAACAAACAAACAAACAAACAAACAAAAAAAAACATTTAACCAAGTGAAAAACAGTTTCACAAGATCACAACGTTTCACTGCAGTTTCATGGACATTTCATGGTGTCTTTTTTAATCTTGAAAACATGTACTACTGGCTTACATTAGTCATTCAAGCAGACTGATAATAAAATCTTTCTGATTACGTGCCATGAAAAACACAAAAGGGAACATCTGTATTATTTTATTTTAATCTCTTTTTATATCATCACAACCTTCACTGAGAACAGCAGTGGAATGAATCGATGATATCAAAAAAATTTCCACAATTCTGACAAGACCTACATTTTTTGTCCATCTTGAAAGTATTCATTAATACAGCGGGAAGTCCAAAGTGTGCTTCCTGCACAGCAAATTACTGTGAAGTGGCGATGAATAATAGATAACACATACCTTCAGTCGACTGTGTCTGGATTTCTTTCGTTGTGTCCGGATAAAAAGATCAAATGCCTTAAAACTTGACTACCATTTGTAACATCTTCAAATAAGGAGCTCCAAACACTGAGTCATGTTCTTCTTTCACCTTTCCTGGAAAGGGCAGAGGATCCCTCTCTCCTTTCCCCCCTCCTTCGCAGAGGCTTGACAGCTATTTTATCTGCAGATAGTGGTTTAAAATTTTACGCTCCGCCTTCCGCTTCCATATCTTCTTGGTCTCCCCTGTTGATCTTCTGCACTAATTCCAGCACTGCTTTGTATTTAATTTATACTAATGTTGTGCACTTTTAAAAGTCAAACCGCAGAAAAAGAAATTTGTCACCAACTTAATTTAATGTAATTTACTCAAACTGGCTATGGTGTAATTGTGCCGCTCTGGTCTTTTGATGATTATCTCCTACTTGCAGTTACGCAACAACATATCAGAGTGTACTCAGTAATGGTCGTTTGCCTCAAGCTCTTATCAAAATGTGAAACGGTAAAAAGTGAATTTCTCACGGCATAACCTGTGGTTAGATTTCCAGCACCACGGAAGGTAAAAAGATAAAGGAGATGGTATGATTTGTCAATGTTTTAACTTGACTCTTTCACTCATAGGGCAGGAGGAGTAACTCATGGGTTTCTGTTTGAAATGAACTGAAAAATAAAACTGAGGCTCATAGGAAAATCATTTATTTTAAAGCAGTAACTATGTATATATATTATATGTGTGTGTACATTTGATACAAAAACAAAGTGCAGAGCAACAATTATCACATAGATAATACAATAAACACACTGCAGAGATCAAGAATGGAGAGAATTGCCCAGCAATATTGTTCACAAACATTCCAAACATCTGTCCTTATTTGTTGGTTATATTTACATAATGTCAATTCAAATTTCATATTGACAACCTTAAAAAATAATTACCTTATTGATTGTCTTTAAATCCTATAAAGTACCTGAGAGATACACTAATCCATTTAAGATGCACCATTGCAGGACACGACAATTTCATCAGCCGTTTTGATATTTTCTATTTCAATATCATTATTTTCCCCACCCTTACACAAAAACGGACTAAAAACAATATCTTGACTTGAGAAGAGACATTATTTTCCTTCTTGATAAATTCTTCTACTAAAATAGCTGAAAAATAATCACAGCAACTAAACTTTCATTTTTCAAAAAACATTTAAAATACTGAGTAGTTCTTTCTTTAATTAATGCTATAATTTAACTGTTTATCTTTATTTGTCAAAATTCATTTTAAATATATTTATTCAAGCAGCAGTTCAGTAGGCTTAGCTTAAAAAGGTCAAAATGAAATGAAATGAAAGGATGCGACAGCATTTTCGTACAGTAAACTCTTGCTCCCGTGTTACTATTGAACTCCTCAGATGTGAGACTCTCCTGTGTCCTGTGTGCTTTTGGATGCCTGCAAGCCACCACACCCAAATACAAAGCAATTAGAACAAGATTTGTCATGGCAGACACTTGACGCTACTGGTGTAATTTGGCTCTGTGAACAGCATCCAATACATATAACTTTTCATCTATAAAGCTCTCATCACCACACATAAAAAAAACAAAAAACCTGAGGTGCTAGCTTTGCACAATCAAACATCTTTGATGTCATGTGATTTAAAAAAAAAAAAGAAAAGATATTTTGTGAGTGGACCACTTGAGTTATCCCATGCTGAGTTATGTATCATATAATTGTAGCAGTTCAACCATCGTTCAAGTTTAAATGTACGCTGATTCATTTATAGAAATTAGTTTAAATCAGGAAACTTCTCCATCATATATTTAATGCAGAATATTATTGCATATGTTGCATTTTGAGTCACCTTGTTGACGACGCACAAGAAGTACTCAAGTTGTACAGTGAACGCTTACCTGTGGTTTGCTCGAGAGTGAACCGAATTCTGAGTACTTCTTCTTGCTGGGTGTACATAATTTGGAGAAGATATTTCCATACTCCTCTCTCACCTGAGGTCAAGACACGTTGAATGGCACAATGTTAGACTTCACCGCAAACATGCCAGCACGAAATGCTGATTTTTTTTTTTTGCCGTGACCCACTTGTTTCGAAAACAGACAGTGGAAGACAAACATCATCACTCCCTGAAGGCAGCCAGAGATGGTGAACAAGTAAGTCATTATCAATGTCCTGTCGTCAAACTGGAAACAGCCAAATATCCACGTGATACCGAGAACACACAGCTGGGCCACTGCAGTAATGGTGAATGTCCTGCAGATGGCAACAGAGACACGAAAAAAAACCGTTAACTTGAGTTCTAGGAGAAAACATAACCATTAGCTAATTACACCCTCACAAGTGTTGCATCTGGTGTTGCTGTTCGCTCACTTTATTTTCTGCAGTTTGTCCAAGTCAGGGTTTAAACTCGCAAACTTCTGTGCCAACTTCCACACAGTGATGAGAAAAAAGAAAATATTAATCTGCAAGACATCAAGCATCAGCGATTAGTTGAGGACACTGCATTTCTTTCAATAAGAAATAAAATATATTTTGATGCCTTAACAAGGTTACTCACAACGAGCATAACACAGACTGGGCCATAGAAACTCAAAATGAGTTTTGGACTTAACCAGCAACTGAAATACATAATTACAATTTTAACATCGCTAATGATTTATTAAAAAAATGTCTTTGAAGATCTTCATCAGAAGACTAAACTTACTATCTGTCGGTACCATATTCCTCTGGCTTGACCGATAAAGAGACAGCCACAATCACGGCCGGGACCCCATATCCGCCAATCATCATGTAAAGAGTTTTAAAGTTGGTGTTGAAGACCAAGACAACCATCCTGAAGAGTTGTACGCCCTCCAGACACATCCAGCAAAACGCTGCCAGGAAGGAAAAATGCAGCAGGCTTGCGATCACTGCACAGCCGACCTAGTGCACCAGAGACAGAGAGGGTGGGAGAAAGGGTGTTGAAAGAAATAATAAAAAAAGGAGAAACAAAAAACTCACTGAATTGTTTATAATTCTCAGCACCCACATAAATCATTCAGCAGCTGCGCTCAAAGTTTTTTCACTGAATTCACCAGGTGTCGGAAAAAATTGCAGCACTCATGGGCTCATCTCGCTGCAGCAGGCCGCAGAGGCATTTTACCTTGTTCTCTGTGCGAGAGATGCACGTGAGGAAGATGAGGAGGGCCACAAAGAGGCTGATGGACAGGTGCAGGTGGATTGTTGTCCTCGGACCCTTGATGGAGCGGATCATGGAGAAGGTCAGGATGCAGAGGAAGAGGCAGACCAGCGAGAGGGACAGACCCACCCAGGTCATCAGCTGCAAGTCAAACTTGTCCTGTTCACAGAGAAGAGTCACTCTGAAGGTCAGGAAAAAAAAAAGAAGCACAAAACAAACGGCAGCATCTAAGCTGTGAGGTCACGGCTCTGCTCTCACCTCCATCTCATAAAGCGACATGAGCACCGCAAAGCTGCTCAGGTGGTTGCAGGAACATAGGGTGCGTTTTGGGGAGGAATCCTTCATGGTGCAGCCGCGAGGCGACCAGGAACCTCCGTCCTTTGAAGAATCCCAGAAAACACAGGTGTGGTTCAACCCAGCTGACTGGAAAACACAAAAACACAATCCATTGTTATTTTCAGAGGAGGCAAAAGTATTCACGTTGTGTACTTAAGTAAAAGTACAGATACTTGTGTAAAAAAAAGCACTGATTCAACTCCTTTACCGAAGTCAAAGTTAGAAAGCACAGGTGCGGAAATGTATTTAAGTAAAAAGTATGAAAATACAAAAACAATACATTGATTGTCACATACATATATTTACACTTTTAATAACAATAACATAACTAATATTATTTTCTATAAATGTATTTTTCTTTATACTGACAACGCATTGATCAGTGACCTGGAAGCCGACGAACTCCATAATAACCTCCCACTGAAATATGATCCACTTTTACATTGAATTGCGCAACAGCGGACTTGAAATAGCTGCAATTTACTTGTCTTTCGTATCGTCACACCTCTGTCTATGTTTTGGGTAAATGTTACCCCATAAAGCAATCACATTGTGCAAAATATCCGCTACCTGCTCCAGGTGGTCAAAAGTCAGGTTGACCGGTTGGTCGAGGTGACTCGTGTTCCTGTTGCTGACGCTGACGGTCACGACTCTCGAGTTGATTTTGAAGGTGTGTCCTTCCTGCGGCTCCATCGCGCTGAAGTAGCCGTCTGCTAATTTCTCCAGGTTGGAGTAGCTCAGCATGGACACGGTGGCAAAACCTTTCACGAATGGGAGGAGGTGAAAAGAAAATTGGATCGACATTAGACTTTAAATGTATCTACATTAGATGGTCGATGGATGTGACATTTTTGAACAAGGCGGGTACCAGGATAAGAGGAGGGCGAGCCAGCTGCCGTCTCCATGTTGATGCCCAGTTTGGCTTTGCTAGACGAAAACGTCACAGGTCCGTCAGGGAAATGACCTCGATGCACCAGTACATTCAGTTCTAAAACCATACAAAGAGAGTTTCTTTAAGGCATGCATCAGTGCCAGAGACGTAACTGAACTGCACTGCCTCTTCCATGAAAGATAAAATCAGACTGCAAAGAAAAACTGTGTATTTTAATCAATATCAAACCTGTGAGATTGGAGAATCTATCTGTTCCGGGAGGTGTTATCAAAGGGCTGACAAGCCCCAGAGCGCTTTCCATCATGGCCAGAAATGCGGATACTTTCCTGTTATTCCCCACGATTCCACTGGACAAGAGCTTGTCAACGATTAACAACAGTCTCTATATGTGTTGGGAAAAGGGAGACGGAGTCAGACTGACTGACGCGGACTGTCGGGCCGCACAGCACTGCGGGTCAACATAAACATTTCACTGAGAGTGCACAGGCATCTGAACACCATGTGATCAGGGGTGGTGGTGAGGGACTTCCTGTTTCTCTTGGCTGCTGAGTTGCAGCCTCTCTCAAAGTCAATTGCATGTCAGTGAACTGCAGTCGTACCTCCAGTATGTCGTATCCATCCACATTGGATGAAATGCCAGTTTCTGAAAGATTCTGGCAGCTTTTTTTCAACAGCGACGCAAATTCGTGTCCCGCAGGAAATTCCTGGGAGAAAATATTGTTAGGTTAGATTAAAAAGTCATCTGATTGAAACTTCATATTGCAATGTTGCAGGCGTGGCTATACCTCCTTCCCATGATCCACAAAAACATCACAGTCTAAAGCTGAGGAGAGAGAGTTTTTGTTATTAATTATTGTCCTCATGGATTTATATTGTTGGAGTTTTTCTAAAAACCAGCATTAACGGGTGCTTCGAAAAAAAAGTTGTGGCACTGTGTACTCACTTATGCATTTGGCCCCTTGGTCGAAATAGTTTGTGAAGCCTTTGTGACATGCACACAGGTGGCCGTTAGGTGTGGGGTGGCAGGTTCTGTTTCCACAGATTGTCTTATTGATCGAACATATGTCTGCGAAGGAAACAAATCGGTGGGGGATACATGTGTTTGTCAGTCCACCACCGTCCCTCCAGGCGAGAGTCATTACAAGAGCGGTGAAAAACAAAAAACAAGAAGCAAAACCAAAGATCCAAAAGTGTGAAGACAGTTTTTTGTTTTTTATCTCATTCGTGTTGCCCTTACCTTCACATCGCTCATCAGTCCCAGTGAAGCTGGACGCGCCTGATTTCAGGGCAAATCCAGAATTGCAGGTGCAATAATAGCTTCCATTTGTGTTGAAGCAGGTTGCGTTCGCACCACACGTGTCGTGCTCTTTGCATTCGTTCACATCTAGTGATGACAAGGCAGAGTGCGTGGGAGGATTAACTGAGGGAGAGAAATCCTTCGTTGCAAAAGCAGGAGTATTGTGGACTTATGTTACTGCAAGTAGCATTATCCCCGCACAAGCCCTCGTTCTCTGAACACTCATCAATATCTTGAAGGAAAGGATAGAGACAAAACTCCATTAGATAAATAAAAGTGGTAAAAAACTGTCAAGTGAGCTGAATGGTCCCCAACAACAACAAAAAAAAGGTTGGGGACCACTGTTTTATATTGATTTGTGAAAGATTGATATTTAAACTTAGAATGGAAAATAAGGGCCTCAAACAGTGCATCAAAAGAGGGAGCGAGATAAGGCCTCCTCTGTGCACAAATATCCCAGCGAATGTATGTGAAAGGGCAATGTGTGATTACAAGTGCGTAATTGATAGCATAAAAATCATGAGTGTTTATGAGAAGTGTGTGTACTAATAATGAGTGTCTGTGGTGGGACAGAGGAGGAGTAGGATGCAAAGACCACGCAAGGCCAGGACGGGAGAGAAGGCCGAATGATCTGCATGTTGGTCACTGAAAAAGGTAAAATCTTCCAAAGTTTCAAGGGAGATGGGTCAAGAGATGAGTCAAAGGGGGAGAAAACACAATGTTTAGTGAGCGAACTGCACATTGATGGAAGAAAACTTCTTGAATTATTAATGCCGGACTCTGCCCCAAAAGAGGATTAACCCTTTTCCAAAAACCAAGGAGTATAATTTGCTCTTCAGAAGTTCTCCTTTGGTTTTGCTCACTCTGCCGACTTGGAGGAGACGAGCCGGCTGAGATTGCTCAGTGCGGAGCCGACCTCACTGACAGGAGGAATCCCGGCGACCTTCCACTCGCTCTGGTATCTCGAGCTGTGCGGCTGATGCGCAACACTCATCCAAGCTGCTCTCACTCTCCACGGCATGCTGGTGAAGACTTGCTCTAGAAATCCTCCTCACTCTCTCTCGTTTTCAATTGATATGTATTTTTAAGAATTATTTACTACATTTGAATTCGGATCCTTTTGACTTTTTGGATTTTTCTGAATTAGATTTTTCTCAATAATTTCATTGTTATAAATTAAACCACAAATAAGTTGATATGATTTTTTTTTTTAAATCACTGCCAAAACAATTGCCAAGCATTTTCAAAAACAGTCAAAGCGTGGACATCACTCTTTTTGGGACTTTTTATGGTAGTAAAAAGTTAGGAAGTCAGCGCGTCTCACATCTACCGGTACTATAAATTTATTCTAGTCCCTGAAATTAAACAGATCCTCGTGGCTTTCATCCTAGTCATTAAATTATTCCTAGCATTTACCAAGAGCCAGGATCCATAAGAGGAGACCTTTTGTGAATAGGCGTGGCCAATTGACATAACACCAATTCAGGCCTATTTGACCGGCTGTGTCATCGGAGCAAGCTGGATTAGCATCCGGAAGTAAAGTCAGCGAGAAGCTCGGCGAATCTCCTCAACACCAGCCTCAACAATCTCCCAATTCCTATAGGGTGAGAATCCCTTAGGCTTGGTGAGATCGGACACTCTAGAGACGGAGAGCCGGTTAGATTGCCTTGCCTTGGAGGGTAATCTTCGGGGATCTAACAAAACACAGTGTCATACTGTATAAGATAACTTACCAACACATCCTTCGGGTGACTCAGCAGAAAATGTCAGAGCGCCGGTCTTTGTTCGATAACCGTCCACACACTGGCAGGTGAAGCTGCCGATGGTGTTCAAACAGATTTTGTTTTCTCCACACGGCCCAGGTTCAGGATCATCGTTATCAATTTCACATTCGTCTATATCTTGATTGATAATAGAAATGATAACAGATACATGTCATCAAAGGAGGCTCTTTAAAAGACATTCAAAACAAAATGAAAAACAAAAGTACAGGCGTTTATGGTGAAAGTAGGAAAAAGATTATTTATAAAATCATTTGAGGTATCGTGCATTTCCCCTCTCGGACTGAAAATAGATAATTTCACGTACCACTGCATTCTCCATAATCAAAAGAAAACCCCCGGCGGCAGGGAACCATCGGCTGGGCCGCCACCAAGGAGAGGTACCCAACTGAAAAACAAGCGGTCGGCGGTCAGTCAGGATTTCAACATGTGAACACGGCGACACTGCACATTCACTGCGTTTTTATATTTTTAATAGCGTTTAATATTTTAGTGAGCCGTCACATTAACAAACAAACACAAAAATGTCAAACAAAGGTGCATCTTCTCTCATTTCCTCAGATTGTTCCAGTGCCACTTGCACCATAATGTAAATGGCACACATATCACACAGGAAGTCGACTTGTGTGTGAGGAAACAGCCACACAAGTCTTGTGTGGCTGCCTGTGTGGCTGCCTGAACGGCATCAGATTGGACTGATATAAAACTTTTTTGGCAGCAGGACGAATAGAGCTTGTTGTTGCTATGTTTTTGTTGTTTTTTAGTAATTTCAGCGCTGTTGCCAACAACAGTAAAAGTCGCCTCCTCATGAATGTCATTTTTCCTCGTTTCCTTTTTATTTTACTTTGGTAGTGATGATCGGAGTGCACCTATAAACACTAATACATCAAGACGATTCAAACTTTGCGGTGATTTGTGTCAGGCGTCATAAACAAGTGAATAAGACCGGTAATTCATGTGCAAACTCATGGTGATTCACAAACCCTTACCGTAAAGCGTTGCCATCGCAACGCTATGAAAACAAACTCTCTGTTGTGAAACTCACACTCAGTATTGCGTCTGGTAGCGCTGGTTTACTTCACATTTCTTCCCTTCAGAGGCAATTGGATGTGTCAGGTGACAGAAACTGTAGCTGTCGCCGTACGATGAGATCATGTCCCATAAATATCAGTGGGAAAGCTGAAAGAACAGAGAGTTCCATGTGCAGCGGGGTCCAGATGGTGCTTTGTTTAAGGGAAAGCTGCTGCGCTCAGCATCACTCTCCTTCCTTTTCTCCACATTTTTTATTTGCCCCTTTCCTCACACTAAACCGTCATGCTCAGCACGCTGCCGTTCGTGCTTTAGGGGCCTCCCACTATGTTTTATATGGCCAGTGAGTGAGTCAGTGAGAAGAACAGTAAAGAAATTACTATTCCGTTTCAAGTTAAAGACTCCTTAATATTTTTACCCAGTCTAGTTAAATATACATATATATTTCCAAGATATGTTTGTATTCCATGTCTTGCCATTGCTTTTTTAAAGAAATACTTTGATTAAACAGAAGAGGTACATTTGCTGCTCATCTAGAATGTTATGATAGGCTTGAATTTAAAAAGTAAATTAATATACATATATATGCAAGGTTTCTGGCCTTAACCACAAACATGCTTAAACCAAGGATGACCTACCATACCAAGGCAATGCAAAACTCACCCAGCGTTAGGAGATTCCACGTGCTTCTCATACTGAAGTTCTTGCTCCGTCTTCTGCCTGATGTGTTTGTTCTGTTATTCCCTTGACAGTAAAATAAAAACAAAATAAAATAAAAACACCAATAGTCACAGGATCTAAATGAATGTATTTTGTCGCCTTAAATGATGACTTGGCAAACTTTCTCCCATTCCAGTCTATGATGCCTCCCCTCCTCACTACTGAGCCGGCAAACTGAGGTGATTTGGTTTTGTGGTTGCGGCGTTCTCTGTGTATCACGCCTTCAAACACAGTGGCTCCAGGGAGGCAGTGGGAAGGGGGCGGGGTCAGTTTTTTTTTCTCAAATGGAACTTCTGCTTTTGTATGGGCGTGGTAAGATGAGAAGGAAATGACTGCCAACACATTTGACTTTATTTTCCATAAGAAGGGGACTCGGCTAAACTGTGCTGTGCGGACACATGCATGTCTGTCTCGACGCGAGAGTTTGGACAATGAGGCGGGTCACTGTTTCCTCAAGTCCTCTGGTGGACGATGACAGATATGTAGTTTTTGGCTCTGTTTTATGGTCAGACTGGGACAATTCAACAATGTAGTTCATGTTTATTTTAAAAGCAGAGAAAAAGGGTCAGAGGAGTGTGCAATGCAACATCATCTGAGAGCATATTCTCCCATTTGACTCATGATGAAGGAGGAACGACATGTCGGTGTTGTGGCTCACACTGTTGTGACCAACAGTTGTTGTGAAGTCCAGGGTGTAACGTCTCACCCTGACACAGTTACTACTGACTCCGGCATTGTTGTGACCCTGAGAGCAGCGTAAACGATGACACATCTGGTTTGGTTTGAAGGTTTTGTTAAAGCCCAAAACAAATCAAAATTGGAAGAAAACAAATGTTTTGTGTTTCTCCTAGAAACAGCACAGTCGTTTCCTGAAGTGTTGAGCTCATTTTCATCTCGTCTCATGAGCAAGTTCACAGCAAAGTTTCAGTTCGCTGTAGCACAACGCTGGGCTTCTCAGAACTTCAACGTGAGTGGGTAGTACACGATGTTCTCACATGTTTCATTATCACACCTTCTGTCACCATCCGCTCCTTTGTACAAAACAGTACCACAACAGAAATTCTGTTGTCAACACTCCTAAGAGGACTTAAGATTTTAACGTTGGGGAGCAAACCCTGTGTTTCATCGGGCCTCATTGTTTCAGTCTCGCTGTGAAGGGGTCATTTCCAGGACTGTGCAAATGGTACCGCGGCTTGCCGCCGGGCATTATTCTAGACAATATGGCTCTGACTGTGTGTGTGCCTGGGAACGCTGAAGTGAAGGACAGCGGGCCACTGGGGACCTGCTGCAGAGCAGGGCATGCTCACAGAGGGACCTTGTACTGACATTTGGATGACCCTTAAAGACCTCACCTCCCACGCACACGGCCTCAGTGGAGGCCTGTCTGCCTTTGGTGTAAGAGATGAGCGCTGATGACGCCGATGGAAACATATGTCTGGCGCGCTTTGACAATGCTTGTCATTCTTGTACCCACTACTGTGGAAAAAAAAAACATACTGCCATGTATTATAAATACACTTGCACACATACTTGCCAAGCTTTGTTAGCGACACATGTTAGCTGTAGCTGCATTAGTCCGAATGTCTAGTCGGCCAATCCCATTGCATTTAGACTGTACTAAAAATTGTACTAAAAATGCAGACAGCACTATAAAATGAAGGGTACCGATTATTACATAATACGCAAAAGTCCAGCTGAGGGGGCATGTGAGAAAGCTGTAGAGGCTAAAGAAAGACAGTTTTCAGTTCCCTTGATTCATTTCCCCATCGTGCCTCCTGTGTCAGTGTTCCAACAGCGTCTCTGTTTTCTTTTGTTTTCAGTGACAAAACACGGTGAGTTGAAAAAGCAGGAAATTAGAGGCAGATGAAAAAAATAACTATGACAACACGAGCGCTGAGGACACTGAGCACTACTTGTATATATGTACCTATATGGATGTGTGTGTGTTTACAGGGCAGAGAACAAAGAGTGGAACTGAAGCTTACACACCAGATGGTGCTGTGCACTTTTCCCTGTGGCATTCTTACTCGCAATAAATCACACTGGGCGCAAAATGGGCACTTATTGTTAAAAAGCTTTGCATCGACGATCATCGGAGACAATGACAAATGCAGAAAGTGGTCAGATGAGGGCGGTCATATTCAGAGACGTGGTGTGTAAAGATCCTCCTGGCATAAGTGTAAATAGTTAGCGGTGCCTGTGCAAAGCATTCACATGCATGTTTATTAAGTGTTTGAGTGACGGTGTCCGTCTTATCTGCGCCCTCATCTCCATATTGAATAAATTCATTGTGCATGTTATGATTGATGGTAATTGTGAAGGCGTTTGTTGCTCTATTCAGCAGTCATTGCACGGTGTGCCAATGATTTGCACAGATAAAAGAAGCGATAAGACACGTGCAATTTACGATCTGTTTTGTTCTCTTTTAACGCAATAGTTGTATATTGTTGCCAGTTGCCTCCTCTACTCCTCTCTCTCTATCCCTCTCATAATCCCCCCTTTCTTCTCACCCCCCAATCTATCCCTCCTTCTCCCTCCCTCAGTCTGGTCATGGCCAGAATGTCACCAAGAATATTATAATAAAACCACTGAAGAGGTAGCTCCTGAAACGACCCATGTGGCTCACACTCTCAAGATCTACCTCTGAGAATAAAATCTGTCAGCCATCATACATTCAGAGACACTTCTGCTTGTCATTATGGCCAGACTGGACAAGGGGGGGAAAAAAAAAAAAAAAAAAAAGACACATGCAATGGATTCAAAATGAAACCCTTAATATGGTCGGAATATACAGAATTTTGATTTGCGAAAACATGAGCTGTGTCTCCAGCTGGCTTATCCTGTTACCTCACGACTTTCTTCCTGCCCGGACCAAGATAGTGTACATATTGAATTTTGAGTGTTTTGTGTTGACTGCGTGGATTTCCTTTCTGTTTCTCTCAGATTCCCCAAAACAATGAGGAGGGGCCTCAGTGCGACCCAGCTGTCTCAACAGCTTCCTGAGCAGACCACCCAGGCCAGAGTAGAGACGGTGCAGTCAGCTCCAACCCGCCTGTCGCACTGTGATGGTGAAATCATTATGTATAAAAATAAATTAAAAATAAAAAAATTCACAAATGATACTATAATAGACAATAGCTGTGCATGTTTTTAAACCACATAAAGTTTTGTTGTCCTACTTTGAGTCTCTTGTGTGTCCATCATTGATGGAATTTTAATTTCCTTTTCCTCTCTTTCTCTTATTGAGTAAATGTTTTATTTATCTTGAGTGAGAATGGTAGGTAACTGGACCTAGTTCTTGGTTATTTAAAGAGGTGTTGCCTCTCTTTAGAGTAGTGGAATATTTTCTCAGAAAAATGAACGATGAATGTGCAATCTCTTCTTCCCCTTTGACATTGAGGAAACGCGTAGAAATATAGATTCTCTTTTCAGAAAACATTTTGTCATGCTGCCTAAGGCTATTGCCTACCCAAGATTGCATTTTAAACGGTACTATAAGTCATTGATTAAAGAATCATACTCTTTTGTTTTCTGTATATATTTATTTATTTATTTTTTTTAATCTTATATCAGATACATACAGAACATACTGATTCTCAGTTAAGTTATACTTCCCTGTAACATCTATTCATTGAATCAATAATTGATAAATACACTGAAAAAATTATAACCCTGCTAAAATAATAAAAATGATGTCCAGATATCACATCTATTTCTTTTTTTTTTTTTTAATTTCAACCTTTGATTAATAGACCATCTGAAAAACCACACTTGTGCTTTGCAAGCAGTTGCACATCATCCTGCCTTCCTGCGCTACTCATGATAAACAGCATTTCCGTTTGTCAACATCTAGACACTCTTCAGTTGTTGCATCTGAGAAGCAGGTGTGCATGCGAACACTTTCTTCGCATTTGGGTGTTGAACTTGAATTCTTAGGGGGAAGTGGTCATAAACCTTTTCGCACCTTTTGAATATATTCCGAGCTGCTATTCAAATTGGCCTGAGAAACTCAAAACTATTTGAGAGTCGTCTGCTCGAGCATCCGGCATAATGATAGATTTGTAATCTTTTCAAATCAATTCAGTCCTTTTGTCTAGCGTCTAAGCTAAAAGGAGCAACAACCATAGTGGGGAAAATCGCACAGCAGCTAGGTGGCCTAATAAAGTACAAAATTACAACTATGAAATATTAAAAGTAAAACACTCAACAATAATGATTCCGTCGTTCTCTTAAAACTGCAACGGAGCCATACTACTGATGAACACAGATCATGTGTCAGAGTGCAATAGCACAGTCTAGTGGCAAAAGTGTTAATAACACGGGTACAGAATTAAATCTCAGAGGACGCTCATTCACCTTCATTTAACAAACATTTCAATATTGACATTACTGGATGTCCAGAGGACAACGCCTCCATCTCTGAAATCCAGCTTCTATTCTATCTGCCACCTTAGCAGCGCCTTGGTCTTTCATTCTTTATCTAGAACTGTGTGCTTGTGTTGCACTTTAATGTTTGTTTACCTTTGGGGGAGAAGAAAAAAAAAAAGTAATTCCTCTCGGTGGTGGAGATTAGTGCAGGTGCTCCCACAATGTAGACCGTAATAAGTGTGTGATAATTTCCAGTGCTGGATATTATTCTTATCGGGTGCAGTGCTGAGCAACAATTTAGCCTCATGTTATTGGGTTTGAAATGAAGGCGGATACACACACTCAGCAAATTTGCAGAGTTTAAAGAAAACTCTCTGAGATGCTGATTCAAGCAATTTTAAGTTGATGCCGGTGTACATGTGCAGTGGCGCCCAAGGCAGAGGCCTGCTCCAGGGCAAGGAGAAAAAGAAAGTCAAGCTGAAGCTCGACGCTAACACATGAATTGCACCATTAGTAATCGCCAATATCCAAAACATATTATTGTAGCAAATTAGATTTCCATAGAAGCCGTCATAGTATTGTAATCCATACAGATACAACCTGAAGAGAAAGTTTAATTAAAATGACCTGCACACCTGTGGTGTGTTTCAGCACTGAACCTGCAGCTGAAATGTTTCCAACACACACACACACACACACACACACACACACACACACACACACACACACACACACTTTGTTGTAATGTGAAATTCCAAGAAGCACCTCCTCCTCTCACCTCCTTCAGAAGGGTATCTGGAAGCACCAGTTGGCACCGTAACGCTATACAAAACACCTGGCCTGATACAGAGATATCATTTCTATCATCCTTTAGGCTTGTTTTTTTTTGGGGGGTGGGTGCTAGCATTTGGAATAATGAAACTATGTTGGCACGCCACAACGATCAAATTCCCAAGAGGTGTGTCCAAAATTAGCACCAGAAATGATTGTTTTGTTTTTTTTCCGTTCCTCCCCACCTTGCGCATATCTCCAAAATCTTTGCCCCAGCACATACAACATTCTGCAATGAGACAAATGACTTCCAGCAGGTGGATCGTGAAACCCTCACATGGTGATGGGCTGCTTGGAAGATGATTATTTCCATGGTATTTGATGTGAACCCTGCATACTAATGCGGGAGGGTTCACCTCCCTGTGGAGAGACGTGGAAACTAACAGGGGTGAGCTGCCAAGCGGTGTTTCGTGGGAGTCGGGATACTTATTCATACTAACCTCCCCAGGCCTTGAATAAAGAGTGACATGGCTCGCTAGGTTACAACGGCTACCCAGCCTTCGGTGAACAGGTCCACCGGTGCTGTAGTGAATATTGCTCATGCCGGAGAGACGCCGCACACATGTGAGGTCAACCCCCTCCAGCAGCAGAAATGCCGAAAGGTCATCCTCAATAAAGTTTTTGTCCACATGGACTATGTCTCTTTGCCTCAGCCTCTGGCAAAACACCTGCCATATTTTGACAGTGATGATGACGTATAGAAAGAGAGAGCCAGCACAACAGCAGCATGATGTTATTAAAGAATTTAAAAAAAGAAAGAAGCATTGCACACCAAACTATAAAAGAAAACCCCAAATTTGATATTTTATTGATGGATTGCAATTATTAGTTTTCGCCCCGTTCATTCTCTGAAATCCTCAAACTGTAAGAAACCGCAAGTAAACGAGGTGAATCATTTATTATATAGAGAACAGAAACTTTTCCAAGTTTTTCGCTGTTGCTTTTGTCATGGTTTACAAACCATGTTGACATTCGTAAACAGACAAGAGGCCCCCCCCTCCAGACTGAAACTGTTGCATCATGTTTTTAATACATCAGCAGTCACGTTAATGACCACAATACCAGGCATTAAATGTGCCACTTTCTACTGCTCTGAGTTATACCATTTATTGTAAACGTATGGAAATCTGTCATGATATACTGTTTGCCTGTGGATGCAAATTAAATGTAAGACTTTCCAAAGTCAGCCTTGGGGTCAGCTGTGGAAAAAATGCCAGGGGTTTCGCTTAATGCTGCGCTGGAGTACGCAGCATTCGAGGGCAAAGAGATGGAGACAACTATTTTGTAAAGTACACGGCAGCAAAGTTGTTCCACTGATAAGTTCATCTTGTTATTATTGGCGTGCCTGGGAATGTTGTTCCACTCACTGGAACTCTGACAGCCTGCTGGGGGTCACAGCACAGAGCAGTGAGCGTCTGAGCCCCGCAGTGGATGCAAGCGTGCAAGATTGACATTTGTCTTAAAGGGAGCCCCCCCTCCGACCCATTCCACCTCGCTAAATTAATAATCACAGACTGATGTACTTCATATCGCGCCGCACACATTTGAACTTGATTATCCTGCCATTGATTGCAGGCGTTTATGGCATAAATGTAAATTTGTTTTCCGCTTCTTGGAGAGCATGAATAAACAAAAAGCTGTGGGGCTGCGCAAACAGATAAATCATTAAAGCCCCTTTATATAAAACACCATTAGAATAAATGCATGGCACCATCCTTGGGAGTGTTCATAACTTAGTACCATTAGCTTTGGTTGTGCGTGCATTCGTTAGGGGAATAGCAGAGAGTTGCAGACACAACTTTGAGGAGGCATGAAATAGTCACACGAGTGGCGTTTGAGCTCAGACACTCTGCAAAATGCTCCTAGCATTTGGAGAATATAGTTCAGCATAAATATATATAAAAAAGCCACCAGTGTGTATTTAACCCACTTGTTATGGTCGTATCTTTCATCTATTAAAATATAACCTTTGACTATAAAAGGGTAAAGGGGTATTTTTTAATTAAAAATAAAAGATTCTCAAAAATCTTAATCAACACCTGAAATCAGCATCTGCCTCATTGCAAACAAAAGCCAATTGCCTCAAGTGTTTTACGTCTGCTAAGTCATGTGGTCAAAAGGCTCGCGGGCTTAAATGTAACCCTCTCTGCAGTTCGGTTTAGCTCCGATCATGGTCATGCTTGCAAAGAGAGCTACTGCTGTAAAAATAGCTGCTCAAGCGGCAACGTGCAGTAGTGCACAGGGTGTGTACGGCGGCGCCGTGCATATGCTCAGCCAGCAGGGTGCGCTGCAGTCCCACCGTGATCCAGCCCAGCTCTTGTTTCAGGAGTAAAAAAAAAAAGAGAGCAGATCTGAAAGAGACCATTTCATTGAGTCCGAGATGAATATTTATAAATGTGAGGGGAAAATAAATGAATACCATTTTCACATAAATGAGTATCAGCGCTCAAATTAGCGGTTGGAGAAATGGTCCAGATTATTCTATTGCTTAATGCTTAATTGAAGCCAGCTTCTAATTAGCTTAGCCATTATCATCCAACTTAGGCACAATCCTAGATTTCTACAACTTTTGCTCTCGGTGAGAATGGAATTTGTCGCCGGGGAAAGAAAATTAAAGCCACTGCATTATGACGACTGCTAATCTGGCTCCTTTTGTTCGAGCTCCACCTCTCCTGACCCCCGTTTTAATCCTCAACCTGCTCGGCATTAATTTGCTTAAGGGCCAAATCTCTGAATTAATCTCCCTTATTTCTTACCCCGCCATGCTCATTACATGCTCTGTGCGTGCTGGGGGTTTCTCCACTTCCTCTTACCGGGGCTGACTGGAAGTTCACTGTTGCCGTTTCTGCAGCAATTTGTCTGAAGCTACATTTTGATCACTGTGCCGTGTTAAGAAAAATGACGCGGCATTTGCACCGCGGACCGCTGTGTATTGAGCTGTGTGTGTGTGTGTGTGTGTGTGTGTGTGTGTGTGTGGCAAATGAATCCCTGTGGTTTTCATAAGAGTATAATTCCTCTGCCCTGTGTGTGCGCGGCAGGCTGGTGGCAGCTCTGATTGTGGCCGCCAGTGTGAATGAATTGTTCCAAAGTGACGCCCCAAACGCAGAGAGGGAGAGAGGGAAGGAGAGAGAGAGAGAGATGGAGGGAGAGAGAGCTTACCTGGAAACAAAGCGCAACAGTTTTTTGATGCGCTGCAACTATGTCAGGAAAATTTTGCCTTCCGGGCCACAAACACTGGCATTGTGGCTCCTGGGACTGCTGTCGTGACGTGCAGCAGTGGCAGCAGCAGCACCACCAGCAGCAGTAGCAGCTGCAGCAGCTCTGGGCCTGATTGATAATTTGTGACCTGTGAGCAGTGAACACTCCGCCCTTTTTGTCCTTCAGACGTCCAACTCAGGGTATATTCTAAACACCTGTCAGCCCGGCAGCTCCTGAATCGTGGCCCCCCTTCACGTTCACTTTTTTTCTCACCCCCCCCACCTTTGAATTATTGAGCCCTTTCTTTCAAGGGGACTGGCTGGTTCCTCTCATCTGATGTGTAGGCCATCAAGCTTGCTTCACCGCTCCTTCACCCGTGGCTGCAGCCAGCCCCCATGTTGCCTCGTGGCATTGAGGAAATCACTCACATGCCCCTCACTTACTTCTCCCACTTGCTCCCTCTCCATCTTTTTTTTTGCACCTCCCTAACCCTTTCTTTAAATAACTCCCTCCTGCCTTCCACGCTTTCTATACCTCTTTTCCCTGTTATGCCCCTTCCTTCCGCCTGCCCCTTTCCCTTTCCGCCTTCCCTCCCTCCCTCTTGCTCTATGTTTTTTCTCTAATGTCACGGCCCACTGCTGGGTGTCACGGAGTTGATGGAGGGAAAAAAATGGGGAGGGTGGGAGGGGTGTGGGAGGAGGAGGGGGTCCTGACAGGGGTGTGTGTGTGTATGTCAGCGCGAGAGAGACGTGGAGGAAAGACTGACAAGCTGAGCCAGAGCGACAGACATCACGAGAGTGTGTCTCGTGTAAATTGCTCCTTCCCTGGATGTAAACACACTCGGCAGTCGGCGCACCGCTGCTCGCAATAAAGCCATACAGTCTGGTGCTTGTGGCTCCTCTGATGGTTTTCATTCTGGTCTCCCAAAGGACATCTTGCAGTTCACACACACAGTGGTTGTTTCGCCCCCCCGCCACCTCCCCGCCCCTCTTTAAAGCAATCTTTTGCCGTCCTGGAAAAAGAAAAGGTGCATCGCCTGATACCCGCATTTACATATGAAACAGCTGCAGCGTGCTGTAAAACATCTACGTGTGTGTGTGTGTGTGTGTTTTTCATGCCGCAGACGCCTGCCAAATCATCGCACCGTTTGTGGCTGTGAAAAGAGAGGAGCAACAACAGTTGACGGAGAAAGAAAAGGGAGCGGCGTCGCCTTCCGTTCCCTAATTTGTTTTTTTGCAGGTTCATTTTGCCCCCACAGAAGGCTTCACCCCTTTTAAAAGGGATGGTAACGGCACATGTGATCTAAAAAGCTAATCAGGAAGACATTTCAGCTTGGTGCAATTGCAACATTATGAGAGTCAATAAGCCCTCGCTGTTTAATACCATGATTTCCACGTGTCATTTCTCTTTATCGCTCAGGTCAGTCAATAGAATTGATTCAATCAGGAGCAAAGCACCACGAACAAACTGAACCCCCCCCCCCAACAAAACCCAGGATAAACCTATTCAGTGGCAAATCCTATTCGCGCAAATGGTGGCAAAAAACATCTCGAGTCCACAATGTGCGAGCGCACATGCATGCTCACGCAATTACCGAGCAGGGACTCGGGGACGGGAGGTGTTTATGTGTGTTGGGTTGGAGCTGCGTATTTGGGTGTAAATTTTGTTTGAGGAGAAGACAGATGTGTGCTCAGCCACCAAGACAGTAAATTCAGCGGAAAGTGCTTTGGAGAGGGCCCCCCACAGCTATTCAAACAGATTAACGGCAACAAACATCCAAAACAAAGCACAATAAAACAGCCAGTGTGGCTGCTCGCCAAGTGACCAGTGGCAACGTTTGATTTATGTCTCATTGGGCGCACGCGCCTCGCGTCGCCGCGGCAGGTCGCGGGGATACGACGCGAGGCGCTTTTGTGCGCCGCTCCACCGTTGTCTCGGCATCGGAGGCTCCGGAAGAATTCTATGGTGTGAAGAGGTGGAGGAAATGTCCAAAATTCCTATGATACGCGACGATCTGAGGGAGGGGAGTGGTGGGACGAGGCTGATCGGCTCCGTGCTATTAGTCGAGCTCTGCTAGACCATGTAATAGCCTCGCCGTGCAACAGGGAGTCGCTGTTCCGAGGGGCCAGGCTCTGCCCAGTGTCACATTCTGATAGGGAAGATACACCGAACGGCAACACTCATTGGATGCCTGTGTGTACAGGTGTGTGTGTGTGTGTGTGTGTGTGTGTGTTGTAAGCTCCTTGGAGTGTTTGCATGAGTGCTGATTCTGCTCTTCCAAAACCCTTCAGCTCTGCATTTTCTCCACAGCGCACCTTGCTTCCCCACCCCCACCGCCCAGCTCGCCGCCGCGCACATTTGCCTCAATTCGTCACACACACCTTTTTATTACCTCTTCCGCCGTCCTGCCAAAAAACAGAATGAAAGCCGCACCCCCTCTAACTCATATAGCGCGGCAGAGTTGCGAACAACGCGGGGTGGCAAGCATCGGGCAATGTTCTTGAAAAGTGAGAGCTTGACATTTACGAGACAGCTATCAACCTTGGTGATGCTGAGGGGAACAAGCCTATCGCTCTGAATGAATAAAAGGCGGCAGAGTGGAGGAGGCTGGTGATAAGAGGGGGCGCAACACAGTATAAAAAGCCAAATAAATTTCTAAAGTGCTTGTGATAATAAAAGTAATTAGTCAGGGGATCATGCAGGTTTTAATTACAAAGCACAACTAAAAAAAAAAAAAAAAATCACAAATCCTAAAATCCAAAATCTGCGACTTTAGTTCTTTGTTATCTAACAAATGTAAAAAATAGGAGAAACAATAGTTATGAGTCACTCTGTTGAATGTTGAGCTTATTTCTCTTCTCACCTTTCTCGCTATACTTTCATTCAAAGGTTGCCGAGCTGAGCTAGGAGCATTATTGCTTTTTCTTTTTTTTCTTTTTTTCTTTTCAGATTTTAAGATATTAACCGGGTCTTCGGAAAAAAAAAAACCACACATAAAAAACCTGAGAGGTTTTCCCCTAAGGGTTTTCATTTGCTGCAGTAGAAAGCAACAGGGTGTACAGGAGGAGAAGGTGAGATAAACCTCAGAGTTCTCAGCATGCATACTTTCTGTAGTTTTCTTGCAGAGTCGTGCACTGACTCCATTTCACAGCGGGAAGGCTGTTGAGTCAACGTGAGGATTTTTTTTTTAATTTATTTTTTTTGCAGCAAAAAGACAAAGCAACACAGGGGGGAACGGCTGTGTGTGCACACTCGGCAGTGTGTGCATGCTCATGCAACCGTACAGCATATTTAGCTAAGTAATAAAGCGGCCTTGTTTAAAGAGGGGGAAAAAAATACAGCAAATGAATCAATATACAGCGGCCATGCCAGGGCATTTTATGTGGCATCTGTTTTCCATTCCTTTGCTCGGCACAAAGAGCTGGCCGGGTGCCGCGGCTCTCTGGCCAATCTCTCCCAGCCAGGGTTGAGGTGCGCAATCTGCACTGGGCTTCAATCTCATTTGAGCTTGGATGAGCGTGCCTTTGTCTTCCCGCTGGAGCCTGGATGTATATCTGTCAGAACAGGTGCAACACAAGAAAATGAAAGTGTTGTGTGCGAGCGCTTTTGCAAAGGAAGCTTTAACGCGTCGTACGCCGAGCTGGGTGCATGATGGTGGTGTTATTCCTCCTCTTTCCCTTTGCCAACCGTGCACTGCCTCAATTGTTCTGATCCAGAGCCCTTCTTCTTCTTCTTCTTCTTCTTCTTCTTCTTCTTCTTCTTCTTCTTCTTCTTCTTCTTCTCCTCCTGTTTGTTTGCTTGCCTTTATCACTCTTCTCCTTTTCCCCGATATTTTTGTTGCCTGTTTCTTTCATTTTCATTTCCATCTCTCTTTTCCTCATTCATCGCCATTATGGTACCACAGGGATCTCATTAAGCCGCTAACTTCAAATAAATAAAACATATTGCAGAGGCTAAATAAAGGGTACAAATGTAGGATGAAAAATACTTCAAATGCATCATCCTTTACCCCCCTTGTTTGACACCTTTTTACATTCTTTCCACCTTCATGTCTTCATCTCACCAGTTGCAAGTCTCAATGTAACTGATTTCAAACAGCCTTTATTTGGACATTGCTGGTGTGTCTTGATGGCTCAAAGGTTTAGAAAAAATAAATGCAGCATGAGAGCTGCCTTGTCCATGTTTGTCTCTCCTTGGAGTCTGAACACCTGCCTCCCTGCTGGTAGCCACAGCAAGACCCTCTAAACTCTTCAAAACTTCCACTTTCCTTGTCCACCTTTTCCAACTCATCCTCTTTTTTTCCCTCCATGTGCACCTGTCACAGATCAGAGGTGTCCTATTTGTCCTCCCCATGACTGATGAAAAGACACCAGTACGACTGAACTGAACGCTTCAACCTCCCTCTCGTCCTGCTTTCCCATCTGGTTTTCCTCTCTCGATTTGTTTACTGTGTCCATATAGAATAACCAGTTGTACTCTTACCACCTCCTGCAGGCTTCAGTCCTGGCTTATCGCATGAGGCTGGACTCTTTGTCTCGGGGCGATAAGAGAGCTGAACCTGATCCAGTTCCGCCTTTTGTACACAAGTGGAAGGCTGGAAGAGAGAGGGTTGGCTTCGTTACACAGAGAGGAACTGAGGATGGACTGGACCAGGGCAAAGGTTTGGATCACGGAGACACGGCGAGCACTCTGGGAACATATTTTATTATTTCAATCAATCAACTTCAGAGGGTGAGTTCTGCCGTGGATCTGCCAGCGGAGTGACTGGAGCTCCAAGGACTTCCGCAGAGATCAAGAAGCTGCCAATGTCGATTGAGCGGAGAGAGAGGGCCAGCGTGAGAGGAAACAAAACAATGGGGGGAGAGCCAAAGAGAATAAATAGACGGATAAAAGAAATCTTGATTTGGTCTGAGAGATTATTGATTTTTTCCTCTGGGCCGGCCATGTGCACACAGCCTGTTATTAGTTTAGAAACAAAAAAAAAGTGGAGTGTGGAGAGAGCTGCTGGTTATGTGTATATTGTGTGTGTGTGTGTGTGTGTGTGTGTGTGTGTGTGTGTTTATGTCACTAAAACGAACTGTTTGCATGTGTTTTTGTCCTGTGTGAGAGTTTATGTTGCCCGAGTGGCTTGAAGCGTGGGTTCTGTGAGTTGTGCGTGCGTGTTTGTGTGCCGGGCTATTGGGCTATAGTGTACGGGCCCTGCATCGTTGGGAGCCTCTGGCTGGTTGGAGATGTTGGGATTAGGGGGAGATTAGAGGGGTGATTACACAATGTCTTTGCTCTAATGATCCCAACTGTTTGCTCATCTTATCAGCGGGTCCGCACTGGATTCCATGACTGCCGCGGAAATGAGATAACACGCGCACCCATTATTCCCGTACAGCCCGTTCACGTAGCTGTCGTCCTGTCCGCCAGCGTGTGAGGGGAGTGACCCGGGCCCCGGCCCTGGCAAAACAAACCCATGTAGGGGTAAAGAGGAGTGAAAGAAAGAGCGAGATGGACGTGCAGTGTATAAAATTCATAGCCGGTGAGGGTGACTTACAGCGCTGACCTCGCGTGTCCGCAGAAGCATTAGTAGCCAGAGTGGTCATTGTTCACTGAGACAATACACTGACCCCCCGGAGAGCCCTCGGCCTGGAGTGCAATGTACCCGCAGAGCTGCAGCATATTAGAGAGGCAGCTGTGGGTAGAATCCAGTGATGAGGTGTCCAATGTTCCCTTCAACGCTGGGCGCTGTTAATGTACACTTTCCGGCTGTTTGGGAGAAGTATGAGGTTATTAGTGCTGGAGTGTATGTACTGTATGTGTGAGGGGTTATTGGTTGTGTGTGGATGTGGGTGAAACTGAAGACCGCGGTTGGCTCCAGTCAGCACGATTGGCTATAAAATAAAGAGAGACTTGCGACAACTGGAGCCCGTTTTCTTTACGAACGTATATAGACGCGCATATTTGTGCAGTTTAAGCGTTTGCCTAAATATGAATGCGCGTGCGCATCAGCCTGTGCACGCGCATGCGTGCACTCCTCTCCATGCCTGCATGCCACTCTGATCTCCCCATTACAAGGTCGATTAAGCTACTAATCCCCAAAATACACGCGCCTAACAGCACAACATAAAAAAAAAAATTCTCTTAAGAAAAAAAAAAGGCTAAATCTTCTCTTCCCCTGTTGCCTGAAGCTTAAGCCACAAACCAGAGCGCCATGCTACAGAGCATGAGCACAGAAATGTGTTTTACCTTCATAACCACACAGGCGGGGGATTAACAGGCGGCCCTAAACCCCGAGCAGCTACTGT
>NW_027466107.1:3685000-3782500 GCF_046127955.1 Nelusetta ayraudi
ACATACACATACACATACACACAGGCACATGCACTCTCCAAGCATGCACACACACACACACACACACACACACACACACACACACACACACTGAGCTATTTTTTGCTGCCGTGCATGTTTGAAAATTTCCAAGATGCAGGCAAAGAGCAATGTGGGGCAGAAAGATAGTTGAGCGGATGTGATTTTAGCGCAGCAAAGCCTCCCATAAAGCCTCAAAATACTTCTTAAGCTCCACATTAACCCCTTAAAAAACGTCACCCGGGATTAATTTATAAGCATTGGTAGTTTAGCAACTATTACAGGGCTCGATATACAAATAAATAACCAATTTTAAATGCTTGTATTGGCTCAAGAGGAGAAAATAAAGTCGGTTTGGTTAGACAGCTATTTTCAGGCTCGTAAAGATTATGTCCCATTAGTACACGAAAGAGCATTTTTAAGTGAACAGTCCTGCTCAAACACAGTCTCTCAAAAATGAAGCTAATTCCTCCAAAGAATAGACTCGAATCACTTTGAATTGCCGCTTCTTGGGAAAATAAACTGGACCGTGGCATCTGCTACCAGCCCACTTGCCAGAATTGTATTGCTGGTGTCCATATGGTCAGTGCTACTCACAGTCGGTCCCTTCATAACTTAATTTCTTAATTAAAATAAATATTTTTGTTTCCATTGCTCTAATTGTAAGTGGATTGGATAAACATTGGTGGCGAGGATGCTAATGAGACAAGACAAGCGGGAGGCCAAAAAGAGAGGGAGAGAGAGAGAGAGAGAGAGAAAGAGAGAGAGAGAGAGAGAGAGAGAGAGAGAGAGAGAGCGAAATGGCTGGTAATAGAGGAAAGTTTGAAAACCCGAGAGAGAGAGCGAGAGAGAGAGAAGGGAGAGAAGGGAGAGCACTTATTGAGTGAAGTATGTGTGAAAATTGAGTCTGAAAGCTTTGTTTGTGCCTGGCAGATGTGTCGAAATGGAGCTGGATCGCCGTACTTGTGGATCAGGCCAGACTGTTTTGGTGGGGGGATAAATAACTTTAAAAAGACAGAAAGAGAATGGCGCGGCCTGGACATACTGAAAAACGAAAGTGTGTGTGTGTGTTGCACAGTGACCGCGTTGGTTTGTTGTCACACAGTCACACACGCGGGATCAGACGGCTTCCTTCCCCCTGCAGGTGACGGCGACAGGCTTCAGATCAGGATGTTCAGCCTGTGAGCTTTTATTATTTATTCCCTCCGTTATTATTATTAACGACTCGCGGGGAATATCGGTGTGCGGCGCTTCCCTTGTCAAAGGAGTGCATGACAACAACAACAACAACAACAACAACAACAGAGACAGGCCCACCTCTGCTGGCCTTCTCCAACATGCACAACTGCCCCCTCCCCAGCCCCCCATCTCCTCTTCTTCCGCGGGAATCAATTCTCAATGGTCGACTTCAGTAAGCTCATTAGGCTCTCGCCAGGCACCGACGCCATCACGGCTGCATAATTACCACCGCAGCTCTGCCTTCATCTTCCCCTCCCCCTCCCCCACCCCCCCCCCCCATCTGAAAGAAACACCTTCCTTCTGAGCCTGTGACAGTGATTATTGTTCTGATACGTCACTGGGGAACGGCGGGAGCTGAAAACAGTCTTTACATCGGGCGACGTCGCTCATGCGTGTATCGTCGACATATGCGCCTGGATGTGCTACAAAGCGCCGGCCCTTGTCGGTTTCTTCCCGTGCCAGCGATTGTGAGCTGAGGATTTAAAAGTTGTGTTAAACATTTCCCCTTTCCGTCGTCCGCGCGTGCGGATTAATACTCGACACACGACGTCGGCGGCTGCCGCACGTGCGAGACTCATGTTCCTCAGATTTTTCTACCGTGCATAAACTCTCCGCATCCACTGATTTGCATATATTCTCTCTTATTGCGCATGCAATTGCTTGCTTGCATGCTCACGAGGGTACGCATCAGTTTCATATTTTTTCTCCCCCACCCCCCCACCGCTACTTGCCATACTGCGTATGGCTTCGTACAAATTGTGCATGTGTGAATGAACGCACAGATGGGATTTGGGCTGGCTGGGAGCAGGGTTGTCTTTTTTTCCTCTCACAGTCGGTGCCAAGGAAGTGTAACATGACATGGAGATAATTAAAAAAGCCGAGGACTATATATTAAAAAACAGCAAAGCCCACAGTAACGGAATTAGACTGGGGATTATTAGGATTCTGGCCCTAATGTAAACTTTAAATGGACCTTAGCTAATCACCCTGAAGGCAGAACAAGCCTTTAAGAGGCCTGATATTTCATTACTTGTGCCTGGAGGGACTGAATGTGCCACCCCTCCTCAGCCTGATCTCCACCTGCATCACAGGGAGCTCTGCTGAATCATAGTCCATGCAGTGCAGCTCCTCACTCGTCTCTTGGACTCCAAAATAAAATATTTAATCCAAAGCCCAGCACGTAAGGAAAGGAACTCTCTACAGGCAATCAGAGCTTCGGCCTTGTAGATGCAAATTCACTGAGCATGCACAAAAAAGGCAAAGAAAAAACAAAAAACGAAATCTTATCTGCCTAACAGGAAGTGAGTAATTCTTAGTTCAAACCTGCATAACGATGATGGAAATGTGTCTTTTGTAGCCAGGGGAAAAAATAGTACCATTCTGATTCTCTGCAAGCAGTAGAAAACTTTTGAGTTGGGCAGAAGAGTTCATGGCAGCTGCTCTGCTGGTAGAGGCACTCCGGCTTTTTTTTTTTTTTTTTTTTGGCAAGCAATAGCATCGATTCCAGGATTTACAAAAGACACCTGGTTAACTAAACCCCAAACCCACTCAAGGATAACAGGTGGTTGACATTCCAGGTTAGAAGGACACTTTGTAGGGAGGGAAGGAGGGGAAAAAAAGTCCCTTTGGGGCCGGAGGAGGCGCAGACCTGGCTGAGAGGTGGATCTCTTTGTCACTTGTGGCAACACCAGCTGTCTTTTTTTTATTCTCCCTTGGGCCACATAATATGCACCCTGCCTGTGGACTGTCAATTTTCTGCTGATGGCTGGCATGACTGATGCAGCCAGGTGTCCGGAAAGGAGAAGTCACGTCAGTCTTTGAGGAGAAAACATGTTTACAACAAACTCTGCCCCCCAAGGGGTTGCACTCAAACACAAAAAATATGAAACACAAAATGTAGCAAATAAACAGTCATATTTTTTTTCAATTAAAGACAACACAATGACAGTAAATAAGAACTTAAGCAAAAGCACAATGATAAAGCTTAACATGAGTTATAACAGCTGCCGCAAGGAGGGGATTTTTTTAATTTATTTTTTTAGCAAGGATTTAATAGCACGGATATATTTTATGCATCCCAGATTGGGAGCTGCCAGAGCAGCGAATCTGCCACCTTTTTTCAGCACCAAGGGAACACAGAGATGCATCTGGTGGGTCGACTGCATCAGTGTGGCTGCAACATGTAAGCAAGACCAATCGGAACCTCCAGCTTCCAGTTTCCACACGCTGCTACTTGCTGTTACTGTCTTCCAAGTGACCAATTCAGTTTTGCTTTTGGACGGAAAGTGTTTTATTCATCCACACCTACTGCAGGTACAGACTCAATCTGAGAATGTGCCAGATAAAAAGAAAAAAGAAAAAAAGAAGAAAAGGTTTCTCCCAGAGTGGCAGGAAAGCCTTATATAAACCTGGCTCGCGGTGATTGACTGGCGTCGGTTTATGCGAGCTTCACTCAGTGGCCATTATGTTCGGCGGTGGAGAGCGACGCTCTGAGAGCAAGAAGAGCGCTTTATCTGTGCGCGTAGAACAAGGGTTACATTTCCCGGAGTTAACTGTTTACACGGCAGCCCTCGGCCACCCCGAGAGCGCAGGAATTGGCCGCGCTAGCAGTTGTAACAGCCCGGCACAAATAGCAGGCATGATCTAATAGGAGGCCAGTTGTTTTGGAGGTGCATATATTTCTTGAGGGGATGATTAAATGAGAACATTGCAGAGGAGGTGATAGATGAAAAGAGAGAGTTAGAAATGTGCCGGGCAGGAGTGGGAAGGCAGCAGATAGCTGCGGTTGGGAGGGAGCGAAAAAAGGCAGAGAGAAGTGAAAATTAGCTGGTGGGAGTAGCGGAGCTCGAGGAGAGAAAAAAGAAAAAGAGAAAGGAAAACAGAAAGTGAAGCAGGCTGAAAGAAATAGACGCATCACGGGGAGGCAAGACGGGAGAAATGAGAAAAAGTCTTGATTACTGGTCGGTGAGCTACGAGAATATTTGCTGTTTCACCTCCTCACACAGCGCCTTTGCTGACTTTTAATCTATGGAGCAGGAATGTTTTCTTTCACACCTCTTCTTCCTAAACACCGTTAAAGAGCTCTCTGGCTCTCACACCGAGCTGTAAAACTGTGCAGAGATACCAGACAGAGATGGAGCCGAGCGTGAAGACAACTGACTGTTTGACCTGCAGAGGACAGTAATAATGCAACAGGTCGTGCCCACCATGCTAAAAATAGAAAGGCAAAGAGGAAGCAGCACCTGCACTAGACATTGCTTTCTCTCTCTCTCTCTCTGTAGCATCTGTGACTTGGGTCTCCCTTTATGTGGGCAACATTTTATTTATTTAGTATTTTATTTATTTATTCGTTCTTCAAAATGGACCTATATCCTGTTTTCCAACGAGCACTTTTAGAGCAATATTTATCTTTTTTATGGACATGTACTGTAAGAATTCTCCCCAACCAGGAAGGCATGTTCAGAATGCATGCACACATGAATGCCATGGGTGATTATCATAAATGTTATACACAGATATCGTTACCCCAATAGCCTTATTGCCAAAGCCATTTTTTGGTCAAATTGTGATGTCTGAAAAAAATACCAATGTGCTTGCTAATGTGTTTTGTCTTGTTTTCTGAAAACATTCAAATATGACTTAGGCAACTATGCTATTAGGCTAACAATATGTTTTCTTTTAACGAATGTAAAAAAATTCAATTACCTCAACATTTTCAGCTGTTTACTTGAAGCCTTGCTTGGCGTCCACACAAACACAACAGCAACTGTAAGACGGGCTACTTTAAATAAGAGCCTGCTTCCAAAGTGGGATTACCGAAGGATACACGTCGCTAATAGGCGCGCAAGTTAAATATAAAAAATTGAACAGATTTCGCAGCAGCAACAGCGAGTAGAGGAATTGCTTTGGCTGCGTTTTATTGTGCGGTAGTGAGGGAGGGAGAGGCGCAGGTGACTTCATCAGTCAGAGAGACAGGTGGGTTGCGAGAGTGTGACGGCCTCGGCGGCGGCCCATATTAAACACATTAAACACTGGTCCCCGGTCCTCATTAATCAGCCCGGAGGAATGACAGGACCGCTCCGCTATCGGCACCATACATCCACGCATGCCCAAGGCTGTCTGGGACCCCGGGGGTAATATAGCACTTCCGCACGATAACGCCGTGATAGATCGACCGCAGTCCCTCTGATTGGGGCTCACAAGTGTAATACCACCTTGTCGCGGCGTATCAGAGAAATCCACTGAGCAGTCACGGCGAATCAGTTGGTTTTTTTTTCGTCTTCCCACTCCAAAATGGTTTATGATTCAACAGATTTTCGACTTGCGAAGCGGTGAGAAAATGTTCCCACCTGCTGATTTCGCAGTCGGACCTGCAGGGTTGACGAGGCCTCCCATCCTCATTATGACGTGTGGAAAATAATGACGTTCCGCATGCAACCTGTCACATTAATTTTTTTTTTTTTTTACAGCCACTATTTACCCTTGGTGAGATCCTCCAGCAGCTTGAGAGGCGTGATTGATTCCCGCAGTCCCTCTGGTTAATGCAAAGATACTTTTTTTCTTTCACTTTTAAACCGGGGAAATTGATTTTTTTTCTTCTTCTCTTTCCTCAAGATATAAGCCAGAGACTGAGTCTGTTCTCGGCTGCTGTCGGTTTGCGTGCCTGACGACGGAGCCTTTCCAAGAGCAATCTTTTTCCATTTAATTGATTTATAATTACGCCGCCTACCTGTAGGGCGGTTTTTAATCATCCTTGGTCAGTGAAGGAACTCTCGGCACGCCGCTGCCGAGCTGCTCGCCTGGCTGCGAGAGCCCCAACCTCGTCCATAAGTCTTCTTCTCCGAGGTTCTACTCGTTTCCCTCGGACAGCAGCTGACGCCGACGGTGAGCGGCGGCGTGCGCGCAAGTGGCGCCGATAATTGCTTTTGCTGGGGGTTCAATTCGATGAGCATGCATGGCTTCATTATGGGCGCCTCGTCCCGCAGACACGTCAGAAGGTGGGGGGGACACAGAGCGACGTCGGTGGCCGGGGTTTGGTTTCCACCACTAGGTGTCTCTCTTCAGATAGGCTGGGAGCTGGCACCTGAAGCTGAATCTGACTCAGAGTGGAGGGGTAATTCCACCAGGCCACGTTTTCTTCCCTGTCTGCCCTTGTTTCAACACAGATGTGAGCGTTTTCTCGGCTTTCCGGAGAGCCGTAATGAGCGAGCTCCTCAGCCGCCAAACCGCTCTCCTCCGTCCTCGCTCCGTTTTTACTTTCCCATCACTCTTCAAGGTGCGAGCCGGCTGCCGTGCGCTCGCCTCAACCCATCAGTTGATTTAAAGAGCGGAACTCCCGGCTGTAAATTCTACACAGATAAAATGTTCCTAAAATTTTAAAGCGCCGAATAAAACGCTGCTTCCTTTTGTTCATCTATTCATTTTCCCCGGCCAGTGTTGCACTTTGTATCCATTACTTATCTGTCTTTATCGCCTCCGCAGGCCTTTAATTCGAGCAAATTCACATTTTCTTTCGCATCCTTCATGATTTTCGCTTGGCCACTCGTCATCCATTGCCTTTAGCTCCCCCCCCACCTCTCCGTCCGTGAAAATAACTCACACAATTCCGACGCGGTCTTTAGCGTCTGCCTCTCTATTCCCGCCTGCATCGGCTGCATTTCTTGAGTTTTCAGAGGTTATAATGTTTTTTTTTTTTTTTCTATCGGAGGGTCAGAAGAGCAAGAGCACGCTCGCCCACGGGAAGCTTATCTCAGCGATGCCAAAAGACCAGATTCTGGTAAATCCCACTGAAACTGTGCAATGCATTCCAGCGTGGTAAAACGCCGGGCCGCCCAATTGAGTTGCGGGAGAAAACTACAGAGTCCAAAGAAAAGAGAAAAAGAAAAAAGGCTCTCTAGCGCTTTGTGGACAAACACCATTTTTTACTCCCTGATGTTTGTGTTTCTGTGCGACAGCCTGCGGGGCCCCGCAGCCGTGATTCTCCAGAGCGGGCGAGGATGAGGCCGGGCTGTGGGCTCCACGGTGTCCAAGTCCAAGTGTGTGCAGCTGCTGCCGCTGCCGCTGCTGCTGTGGAAGAGACGCTGAGCCGGTGTGTAATTACTTCCATTATCACCGCCGCGCAACATGGAGCGACAGCGACGAGAGAGGCGAGAATTGAGGGGACGGCTCCAAAAAAAAAAAAAAAAAAAAAAAAATCTGGTGGGGAGGAGGGGGCTGGATTTGTAATATCTACCTTCGAAGTTGCGCGCGCTGTTGCTAGGATGACGAGGGCACAAAGGCTTCAGCTGCTCCTCGGTGTTGAGAGCGGGGGAGGGGCGGGGGAGGGGAGGAAGGTTGTGGTGGTGGTGGTGGTGGGAGGGGGAGGTGAGGGCAGCTCGGACTGTTTTCAAACCGACTTGTAATCACCAGGCATGTCAGTAAACACTCCTAATGGGGGCGGACATGCGCTTGCTTCTCACCCAGGACCCCCGCTGCAACTAATTGGGATAAATGCAACTTCACGCTTCGTTTGCCCTCGCCCTCTCTGTTTCCTCGCCGCTGCCGTTTCCGCTCGCGTTCTCCTCCCGCTTCATCCCTTTTCCGCTTCGGCCCCCGCGACCTACCCCCCCCCCCCATCCCCCGCCAGCCTTCCCGCCTCTGTCCTCCGCCGCCGCTCGTGCTTGTTAATCGCTTCCCGCTTCGTTTGACTCGCCAGATGCTTTTCACACTTGAAACGGCGGGAAAGGCAGCGGGCCTCTCCGCTCCGCTCCGCCCCGGCGTGGCCGAGTCGAGGGCCGTCAGCCGTGTTTCATACGCGGCGAAAGGGCGCAATCGTCAACAAACAGGAGGGCGGGGTCTAGAGGTGGGGGTGGGGCGAAAACAAATCAGACCTCCCAGGTTTCTGCGATTAGTGCAAAAACTTACTCGGCAAACAGGGAAAAAAAACCCTCGCGCACCAAAGGTTCCCGCACGGATGCATAATTCATGTGGAAGAAATGTCGATGATTTGATATCATTCGTTGAGATTTATTATTTTGACACCGCCGCTCCAGCCGTCATCTGCTAATATATGACGGCGTAATGTATTTGCGGGTCTTGCCGTGCCATCATTGCTTTTGTGATGTAATTTTTTTTTTTTTGTTCTTTTCTTTCTTGTTGGCTCGGACCCCACCTGTGGGAGACGGAGCGGGAGCTGTAAGTGCTTGTGTGATGTAAAATGCCTAATTTGGGGTGTGATTGATGGTTTAATATTGCAGCCTGCAACCTTGCTGCCCCCACCCACCCAATGAAGCTGCAGGCAGGCAAGAAAATGTAGCAGTCTGTGTGTGTGTGTGCGCGTGTGTGTGTGTGTGTGTGTGCGCACGTAATGTCACTTTCCATTCTCACATTCAATCCCGGCTGCAGGAATTAAACTAATTCCGAGTTTGTTTGTTTTGTGTGCCTGGGTGAGTGCGTGCGTGCGTCTGTGTGTGCGTGTGTGCGTGCGTGTGTGTGTGTGTGTGTGTGCGTGTGTGTGTGTGCGTGTGTGCGTGCGTGTGTGTGTGTGTGCGTGTGTGTGTGTGCGTGTGTGCGTGCGTGTGTGTGTGTGTGCGTACTGTGGGAATGCCGGAGAGTTTCTCCTATAGTGGCAACGGCTGAAATCCGTTTAGCTACACTGACTGTGGAGCCAGTGGTCAGTTATTGCAGGCATTTCTGTTTTCCCTCATTACGAGCCACCTCGCCTTCTCTCTGCCGTCTCCGCCGCTTTGCCGCAAATTTATTGTGCCACTTACTGACATTTTCTGACACGAAAACCCTAAACACTCCTTCCTTTGTTGGTCCGCCGCCGCCGCTCTCATTTTCTCTCCACTGCTCGCTTCATGCTGGGTCTTATAAAAGGTGGTTTGCTTTCAGTAATGGTGCAGTCTGCTTTGGTTCTTTTTAAAAAAAAAAAAAAAAAAAAATCTTATTAAGAAAAAACATTCACAATGTCAATTTGTTTAAATGGCCACAGAGTCAAACTGTGATATGTGTTTGTGAGCTTAACAGAGAGAGACACCTTGACTGGATTAGTCAGTGTTGCTTCACACACACTTTTTTTGGGGGGGCTTTACTGGAAAATGTACCAATAAGATTGAACACTTTACTCTTATTTTCTTTTGTTCGGACAAATGAGTTGGAATGTAAAGATGTTACCATGATGTCAGAGGCATCATCCGACTTTAACAGAAAATAGGAGTACAAAACAATAATTTTTAATCTGAAATCTGTTTAGTGAACATCAAACAGAAAATACCCTATGAGTGCTTCTCGTTGGTGGGACTCACACACAATTGTTATTAATTATTAACACTAATTCATTTTTACTGTGATCTGTTTTAGGTTTTAAGCACCGCTGTTTAACAGTCTAAGTCTCCTTGTCTGATATAGTTGCAAGAGTTGCAAGAGAAAAAAAAAACCCAGAGCTAGTCTGGTGTGGAGACCCACTACATGATACTTGTTATTCGGGATGTGAATTAATGGGAGCTAAAAACCGACTCCGCAGCATGGTCTGCTAACATGAGAACAAATGAGGGCAACATTTTTTTCCCTCTGAATCACCAGATGTGGAGGAATATTGGAGGCAAAAGGAAGAAAAAAAAAAAAAACCAAACCAAACATTACGTTTGCACAGTTTCTGTTTTGCAGCGACCTTTGCCACGAAGTCTGCGAAAATGAAAAGCCGCTTGGCAAGGAGTCATGCAAATTCCTGGAAAAGCGCTGTGGTTTATTTATCTCGCCCTCTAACAAGCAAAGTTTTCGCTAAAGGGCCTGAGAGCCCACGCCACGGCGGCAACATCAAGAGGTGGCAAAGGTGGCGACCTTCAACTGGGCCATTCAGCCAGAGAATAATGGAACCAGGCGACACTGAGACACACGGAGCCTTTTTCAGATGTGCCCGGCCTCTCGGTCTCCTCCCATCAGTCGTCTCGCTGAACGGACCATCAGCGGCCCGCTTTTTAAAGTTTGACAAAGTCCTTTTTGCTTTTGTCTGTTCAGAGCCACGTTTGCCTTTTTCTGTTTTTCTTTTAGTTTTTTGTTGTTGTTTTCTTTCCTCATCATCTGTATTCTATACTATCTTCTGTGGGGATATAAATCACGGCGCTGTGCCTCAGAGTCATCTTTCCAGACAGAAACTACACAGTCATTATGTTAATAGTTTGCCAACTATTAGCCATAAGGAACGAGGGCTGAGAGTGATGTGCACAACGCCGGCCGGTGTGGACAAGCACTAAGAATCACTCCGAGGATACTTTTGAAAATTTGAAATGCAAACACACACACACACACACACACACACACACACACACACACACACACACACTTGCACCCACCCACTCTTTCTCTCTCTCTCTCTCTCTCTCCCTCTCTTTCTCTCTCTCTCTCTCTCGCACACACACAGCCACAGACACCATATGCATGTGTGCCGACACGGTCTCAAATGGCTGTTGTGCTAATATGTTTTTAATGTCTTTGGGATGCATTCGACATCTCTAATTTGTTTTTGTCTAAACTGTGTGCTTATGTGGACGGGGGGACATCAAAGCAGTAAAAATAGCATTTCTCATTAACCAGCCTTTCCTTCTCATTTATTTTCCCTATGCTCACTTGCCAGTTTGTCCACATGAGTCTTTCTTTTTTTTAAATTTTTTTTTGTTGTGCCACACAGCCTGCGAAGTTGCGAGGAGGAGTCACTGCGGAAGAAACATAATGGACCGGCGCTCCGAGTTCATTTATTGCATCTCCTATTAGACCCTCAGCAGACTTTCATCAGGAGCTGTCAGCGTTTGAATTAGCAAATCAAGTTACAAAACAATAACCAAACACCAAGTATCGCTGTGCTGAAAGATGCTTCCCGGTTCTTTTGCTGTTTAAAATAAAAAAACAAATAACACAGTTGAAAAAAAGCCCCTGCATTATAGAGACTGACCCCCTGGTGACAATAAATTGCTTTACCCTCAATGTGTCAACGTGAAATTATGGCTTCAAACTCCCTTTTACGTTTTTTAAGCCAGTTGCCTTCTAGGCAGTCAGACTCAATTGTGGACCTTCTGCTGTCAAGTTCATCCTGAAAGGTAAATTTAAACCAGGACTGCAGCAATTTGCAGAAAAGTAACTCAATATATTTTTATAACTGCAATGACGACAGGTTTGGCTGTCATATTTTATTAATATTGGGACAGGAGTTTTTTTTTTCTCCATACATTTAAGGACTAACTAATTAGAATTCTTAGGTCAGACATCCACGGTCAAAGTAAGTGTGGCTACAGAATTACATTTTGCGAGAAAATACTTCAAGTTCTGTGTTTCAAAAAAAGAAGGAAAGAAAAACAGATCCCCCTGTCCGACAGCTGGCAAATGATTTTGCAGCGCCGGTGTCTGAAAACGATACTGCGACGCCGTCCTTGACTTTACATTACTTTGATAAATGAAGAATTGAGGATTTGGTCTTCCCACATGCGGTTGGAAATCGATGCATTGTTTTAATGGAGTTGTAGCCTCTGGGTTCCAGGCGAACACGTTTAGCTGCTGTGTTTGTCTTAATGGCTTTTAAATAGACACCTGTACCCACTGTTTTTGTATTGGCACCGCCGAGTGGGCGTTTGTGTGTCTGCAAGCTGAGAGCGAAGGCATATTTCATATGCTAAACGAAACAAGTTGGAAGAAGATATCATTACCCAGGTATTATCCTTTAAAGGTCCCTTATTCATTCCTTCGCCGCAATTATGCAAAGAAAGGAGTGCGCGTCTGGATGTGATTCCTTAAATTGCACAATAAGAAGAAAAAAGAAAAGAAAAGACCCCAGAAGTTTCTGCGGGAATGATTGAATTCAAGTAAACATTCCACCAGTATTTTGTGTGCAAACCCGCACAGCCTTTTACACAACCCCCCAATGCAACTGCTTTCCACACACAAAAAGCCCATATCTCAGCTGTGACCATTATCAAGACACTTCAATATATTTTCTGTCAAACAAACAGTCAGAGGGAAGAGTTTTCTTTGCTGCTGTTTGTTGGTTTTATGCAGTGTTTTTTTTTCTTCTCTGGCTCGCAGGGTGCAGTATTACAGTCGCAGTCAGAGGATCACAACCTTTTTTTTTTTTTTTATCCAAAAATAAACTCTCTACTTTTAAATTTGATCAATTCTGCTTTTAATAGTTGATACCGTGTATTAAAAAAACAAAGTGAATCCCGTTTTGTATAATTGTGTCCGATAAATATGCAGCCGCTGTCTTTTTTAAAATGAGAGAGCTGCTGCGTGGTGCGAGGAGCTGTTTATTATTCCGCTCAGCACTAATGCAGCCAAGCTCGCGGGTTATGATCAGTGTGGTCAAATGTTGTTGCTGGGAAAAAAAACAAAAAAAACAAACCAAAAAAAAAAAACACTCACTTCTGAGAGATGTGATCTCGGCCTACATTTTTGATCTGGATCTGATTTGGTTTCCATAGTAATAGCCGCAGATTGTCCGCGCAATGAACGCTGCCAGCAGACATTCATTTTCATCGCCATTCAGCCCCGTCTGCATAATTCTGCAGCACTTTACCAACACGGCAGCTGACGGCCGTCATTTTTCCAGCACAATGGCAGGTTATCGCCACTTTTTAGTCTGTGGTTTGAGCGACGGCGGGGGAGGCCTGACGCCGATGTTTGATATACAACCCGGGCAATGCTGCTAATCATTTTTATAACAGCATAACAGAGTACATTATTATTAGCCACTTCATGTTGCTGTGGAAACTGTTTAAGAGTCACTGGGTCTGCCAAGGGTGCGCGGATAAACATGTCATTGTGTGTGTGGGTGTGCGTGCGCGAGCGGGCGTGCCTGCGCCTCCCTCTTCCGTGTGTGTGTGTGTGTGTGTGTGTGTGTGTGTGTGTGTGTGTGTGTTTTTCCAATTGAAATGTTGCACCACCCGCCAACCGAGCGCCCCGCGTTTGACGGGTTAATTTGGAAAATTCGAAGAGCAGATTCAGGGGGAGCTTCGTGGAGGATGAGAAACAACGGAAGAAAAAGAAGAAGAAGGAGAAGAAGGAGCTGTGGATGGAGGAGACGCAAAAAACACATGACGGGTGTGAAAGATGTATAATGAGCGGCGAGGGTGGGAGAGTGGTAGTGGAGGGAGGGAGGGTCTGCTTCTCAGGAAGGCGCGAGGAGGAAAGAGAGAGATGCTGCTTGTGTATATATACATATATATATGTACACACACACACACACACACAAATATATGTATATATGTATATACACATATAAATTGTTTCGTCTGCGGTTATTGGACCCTTTTGTTCCCTGAGAAGGCGGGAAAACGCTGCTTTAATTAATAAAGGGCGTGAGCCGCTACGTGGTCTTGGATCCAGGTCACACACAAACGCACACACGCACACTGGTACCCCCCCCTCCACCTCGCACCCTCCTCCCGCCCAGCCCTCATATCATTACCCATCATTACACCCCCCATTTGGCATCAGTCGGCCTGATCGATGACGGCCGATAAGTCTGTCCCACGGCAGGCCAGCCGATCTGTCTCTATATCACACCCCCCCCCCACCCCACCCCCCAGACCCCCCCGGACCGAACCACACCGACCCTCCCGTGCCCCACCATCCCTCCCCGCCCCGCCCCGCCCACCCTCACCCCACCCTCACCCCACCCTCTCTTATTTTCTCAGTATCTCTCTGTTTCACACCACTTCTCCTCCTCCTCCTCCTCTCTCACCCTTCCTGCCGCAGCCCCCTCACACACACACTCACACGCACACACACACACACACACACACACACACACACACACACAACTCTCTCTCTCTCTTTCCCTCTCTCTCCCTGCTGCCCACAAACTGTATCAGTTTCAAAACGACTTAAATCAGCCACCTACTCCGCCGTCCTCCTTTGCTTTTTAAGCATCGCTCTCACTAAAGTGGGCCTTTCTTCTTCTTCTTCTTCTGCTTCTGCTTCTTCTTCTTCTCTCTTTCATGTCCCGCTGACTAACCCCCTGCCCTCCACACCCACCCCATCCAAAATACTCCCAAATTTTTCCAATCGACTCCTCTCACGGCCCATTGCGCCGTATTTCCCTTGACTCACATCTGCGGCTTTTGCCACTTTTTGTCGACAGTCGTATCAATCACGGCGGTACTTCCATTTGTCGCTGACCTGCTTTCAGCCTCGCTAAAATGCGCCTCTTGCTCGTCTCTCCCCCTGCGTGCCCTCCCACCGCCTTTCATCTTTCCCTCTTCGCTCCCATCTCGCTCTCGCTCAGGCAAACCCACCAGTCACACCAGCTGTGCCGTTTGCAACATGACTCACCTCCCGCTTCCTCTCTTCTTCTCCTTCTACTTCTTCGCTGTGCCCTCTGCCGCCCCTCCCCCTCCTCCTCCTCCTCTTCCTCCGCCTCCTCCGCCTCCTCCACCGCCGCCACCAGCTCCTTCTCTCACCCCGCGCCTCCCTCCTTGTTCTTCCTGCTCGCTCCGAGGAGAGAGTAGCGCTCGCATTAAAACTTGAAGGCTCAAGGCCGCCCTCGACAATCACTCGGAGGGGGGTGGGCTTCTTTGTGTGGAGGTGCACGGCGCTCAAAAGCGACCGGCGGGGTGGACGCAAGAGATGAAAGCCCAAAGAGGTGGAGAAAAGACAGAGGGGGCGGGGGGGCGAATTTCATTCAAACCGGACGCCACTTGGACGGCCGCTGGAAAACGTGGCCTGAAGAGGAAGAGAGCAATCAGCCGCCGCTCCTCTCCTCTCCTCTCTTCTCTCTCTCCTCCACTGTCCCTCTATTTGCTTTGGTCTCTTCATCTAATGACGCTCTTGCTTGTGTATGTTTCACATTGATTCTAATTGAATTTGGATGGAACGGCCTCTCTCTCAGACAATTGTCCGCGGTGAAGCCCGCCGCCGCCCCCCCTCCAGATGGATTTTTTTTTCGGCGTCTTCAGCACCGGCATAAGAGATTAATGGGAGGAAGGCGACGCTGGACGGACAATAGTCATGCCGATCAATTTTTCAATGATTCCGTATTTACACATTCTCATGCGGAGAGCACGAGCAGGCAGGAGAACGTTATTGCGGCGAGCGGAGCCGTATTTCAGGCAGACGGGAATCTAATCACAAGAAGGCCACTGGATCCAGAGGAGATCTTTAAGAAATATGTTATTTATATGTATCATTCAATTTTTATTAGAAATTCCACCTATTCTACCAGAAATAGAATTTTGATAAATTTATGTTCTCTGTTGATTCACTTTGACCCCTCTGACAGCCCACAGCTTTACAGTCCTATTTTTTCTTTATCACTCCGCTGTGTATGTACACAGCAGGACTACAAATAGACATCACTCCCAGTCCTTTATATTTACAGCTGCGGCTCTCGACAGGGAGAAGATGCAGACTGATTTATAGACGCTGGCTTTAGGCAAACTGCAATGCCCACGTTGTAAAGACACACATCTCCTTCCTTAAACACCTCGTAAGCCGGGCCGCCGCTCAGTCAGTCACAGTCGTGGCTGTGCTTCCATTTGAAAGCTATCACGCGGTGACACATGCGGCCTTTGTACTGTAGATTTGCTTTGACACAGTCTGCTTTCGTGCCCGCTGTTGTGATGCCGGCGACGGAAAACTGAGTGTGCCCGTGCGAGAGCGTGCACCTTTAAAAAAAAAAAAAAAAAAAAAGTCTGCATAGCCGCGCGTTAGCATGCATTTGTGCGAGTCCTGAGGCGTATCACTCTGCTGCACTCGTCTCACGTCAAAACACTGGCGAGTCGTGACTGGCGACGTGAGCTGCGTGGTGATGTCACACGCAGCCGCCTGGAGCAGCGGCGCCGGCCCGACTGTACACAATCCCCCGGACCTCATAATATCCCTGAATGTCTGTAGTGGCGCTTGTTCCCTCCCTTTCAAGCTCTGCGAGCATCTGGCGGAGACGGTCTCCGGAGGCCGCGCTGTAAGCCCTGAACTCACTCCCAGCAGGCCGTCTCGCTGACAGGAGATCAGGCTACATCAGTATGTGTGAGAGGTACAGCGGGATCTGAGGGATAGATCCTATTTCAGCTGATCCAGCACGCTGGGAGCTGATTGCCCGTGTGCACACGCGCATGTGTGCACGCGCAAAAAACACACAAACCCAGACGCAAAAAGGAGGGGAGAAAAAAAAATATGAGACTCTGTGTGTTTCTATGAATTTGTGTGAAAAAAGGAGCACTTTGCTTGGATAATGACTGACGTTTAAAGGGTCGGAATTTCTGAGTCACATGAGCACGAGGCACGGAGGCCATTAAATATGTGTGAAATATGTTTATGTTTTTATAAGGAAAAAAAAATTGCAAAGCAATAACACAAACAGCATCGACGGAAAAGATGAGCTGCAGGTTAGCGACATAAATGCTGCAACGGGGAAAAAACATTGCTGCACTCTCTTTAAAAATATTAATATGTATAAGATTATGCACATAAATTTCACGACCAGAGTTGAGTCTCACAAATTTGTATCTGCCGCAGTCATTGCATTAGGGGTGAATAAAGAGCCATGAGCGACTTTACTGTGCGTGCAGACATGCCAAGGCGACGCGAGAGGGATTGTGAAAAAGGATAGCAGGTAGGTAGTTTGTGAGCTAGTTAGTCTGTGTGTTTGTGTGTTTGTCTGTGTGTGTGTGTGTGTGTGTGTGTGTGAGAGAGAGAGAGAGTTGGAGGAAAATATGTTTGCCCTGTTCGCACCGATCTGTTTGTGTGGGAGTGCATTAACATCTACGTGGGCTGGAAGGGAAGCTGAATATGCAAAACAGTTGGAACAAAGGCTAATAACTCTGGAGCTGCCGCGCAGGAAGATGGTAGATTTCCTTGACTTTTTCGCGCCAGCCAAACAAACAGGCTCTCCATCGGCGGGGAAGGACGGAACGCAGCTCTCGCTCTCCTTTGATTGCTTTCGAGTGCTTATCTGACAACGGCTGGAGAGATTGGCAAATTGACATGAGCGAATTAGAGACTTACTCAGCCTTCACATTTTCCGCACTCTTTTGTCCCTCAGCTGAATCCATGTGTTTTTCTTTCTCTGTAAATAAGTAAATGTAGCTGCAGACAGTATTGTATCGAGCAGCCGAGGCAGCGGCTTATCTAAATGGATAGAAACACTGAGAGTGAAATGAAGGCGGCTCTGATTGGTGGTGGTGGTGGTGGTGGTGGTGGGGGGATTTAAGTGTGTGATTTGGACATCTGGGGGGCCACGGATTATTAATTTGACGGAGCTCTTGCCTCCACTGGGGCCACAGACAAAGGATATTGAATTCATAAAAATTGTGACCGTTTTTCCGCGGAGGGTAAAAGTTGCGTCGATGATTCTTGATAAACTTCCACCTCGGAAACACTGCCTGTCACTTCCCAAATGTCGGCGTTATTAGTGAAATATTTCGTGTCAGCGACTCGGACGAGTAGCGCGAGAGTCAGCGCCGTCATTTCCTGAGCTAAAAACGCGTCCGTGAGGTGTTAGCGAACACACACGGCAGGGTGGGATGTTCGTGTGTGTGCGCATGCGTGCGTGTACCCGTGTATGTTTGTGTGCCTTCTTTTATTTCACCAGCGGAAGGTTCCCTGGCAGTAAAGGGATTTGAAAAGTGCGATTTTGAACTTCTTCATGTTGGAAGTCAGTTTGATCAATGTCTGCTGCAGCTCTCGCTAGCTTCGGGGCACAGCGAACCACTGATAAATGAATTCCTCAGTGTGAGTCCACGGACTGATGTGTAGGTGTACAGTGAGAGAAGAAGATAAGGAAGTAAAAAAAAAAAAGAAAAGAAAAGGAGAACAAAAGCAAATCACGGCGTCTAAAAGTGAGTGTCTGCATTTGCACTTAGCTCGACATTTACATACCGTGTGTGTTTTATATTGAGAAAGTGTGGGTGTTCTGGAGCCACGAGCTCCCCTGTGTGCTCCCCCACCCGCTCAATCCCGTTTTTTAAAACCCTCTAATTAGGATCACATAACACACGAAGACAGCAACGAGTCTCCGGACCTTATCAGATTGTCGAGACACAGAGTCGGACTGACGCTCTGGCCCTCGGTGCCCAGTCTGGCCCCTGTGGCAGCCAGCAGAAGAACCCATGTGCAGGAAACCTTTTAGAGCTCCTGCAATCTGATTAAGCCCCCCCCCTCCCTCGCAGAAAAGCACTGTTGATACTGAGATAAGTGTTCTATTGGGCGCCCAAGATGAACTGCAAAATTTGTTTTTCATTAGGCGCTCAGATTGGCTCCTGCTGGGTTTCTTCCTACATGCAACAGGGTGATGGTGCTGTCATCAGAATGAGGAATAACAACCGGAGAGTGCGGAAACAGGATTTTCCTCGCCAGTTGAATCGCTGTAATAGACAGGAAGTGCGGGGTCTGTGTACGCTTCCTGCGCATGTTTTTTTTTTTTTTTTTTTTTTACGGAGTGCAGTTTTTCAAAGACAGGTACAACTTCAAACCCCCCCGCTTCCCCTGCCCGCCCTCACCCCCATATTTACCTCTAAGTGTTCTGGCAGAGCGTCAGTGGGATGATGGATGATGTCTTCATTGGGGGCCAATTCTCTGAAGCTGTGGTTTGAGCGCTGGACTGAAAAACAAGATTACATTTAATGGACATTCACTCCCATCCAGAATTAACTGCGGGGCTAAACACATCTCTGCATCACACGGTGTCTCACACACACACACACACACACACAGACGGAGCGGCTCTGCAGCCGGCGTTGGAGGACACAGATGCGGCTCGAAAAATTCAATTTCGGTTTCAACAATAACATCTTGGGCGTGTATCGTGACTCTTTTCTGTCAGTTTAGCTAAACAAAATCTTTTTTGTAAAACCCATCGGAGACAGAATGGATTCGGTTCATTTCCCTTTGCTGAGCTCTGAGGTCGAAATCAAATTTTTTCGTTTGCTAGAAAAGTTTCTGCAAATGCAAAAAAAAACAAAAAACAAAACAAAACAAAAAAAAACAATATAAAAAAGGTGCTTTATGAAAACACGAACAAACAAACGACAGCTTTCCGCAAATCATTAAGCAAAATTACCATACATGTCTAGTTGTATTTGCTCAAGCTGTTGATTGTGTTGCTGCTTTTTTTGTTGCTTTTTTTTTTTTTTTTGCCTTCTCACCGCGCCGCACAAATGAGAGACGTCTAGGAATGTGCACGGACTCAAAAATAAGCTTCCCCGGGGCCAGATAGAAGGCTAAATAGGTATGCAGAGCCGGTCGCTGCTCCCTATCTTCATCAGAGTGTGACCTTTAGCACGGCCTGCTCCTGTATGGTTTTCCTCAGGGGTGCGAGGAAGTGGGCAGAGCTGGGTCTATATACAGTAGCAGCACTCAGCGGGATCGATAGCTCGCGAGCTGAAGCCGATCCCAGACACACCTGCTGTAGTCGGTGGTGGCCTTTGTGACACCGAGATAAAGAGGGAAACACTCCCAGGGAATGTTACCGTCTGCCGGTCTTCCTCCTCCTCCTCCTCCTCCTCAGCCTGCACGGCGGATAAATCAGACGCGCGCGACAGTGGCGAAGGCGTCGCTGATATTTCCATGATGCGCAACAACATTTTTTTTGTGACTTAACCTTTTTTTTTTCTCCCCTCCCCTCCTTTCACGCCGTTTCGGACGACGGGGGAAGAGCAAGATCCGCCCCATCAATCCAGGCCGGCTGGTGCTGAGACAGCTGAAAGAGCCGGAGGGCGGGGCCCATGTATATTTACCAGCTCGCGCTCCATTAATCAAAAGACACAGCATGTTGGCTCCACCTGTCTGTCAGTGTCCTCTCACATTCCCCGGCCACTTTCTCTCCCCCGGCCGCTCCACCGTCTCCTGTACTTGATATGTGCATGTTTAAGGAGAGTGCTCTGCTCTTTGTCTCGCCTGACTCTTTCTTTTCCCAGGTCTTCTTTTATTTTTTGCCGCTTCTGCTGCTGCTGCTGACTCCAATCTTCTGTTTTCCTATTCCTTTTAATCTACCCCTCATTTTTTTTCGTTACCCCCTCTCACACCCAGTCCGACTCGGTGTATACAATTTCTAGGCGCACCTGCAACGGCGGTCGGTGGTGTGCAGTATCGGCGTGCCATCCCAGCAGTTTAGCAGCGGGTAATTTGAGCCTGCGAGGGCGCCGTGGGGGCTTGGATCTGGTTTTGGAAGGTGTGCTGACAGTCAGCAATCCGCCGCTGATCACACCAAAGTCGCACAGATCAGTGAGATGTGTAAAAATCCTTGTGGGAAGAGAAGTAAGTGTAAATGAGTTAAGGCTGAAGTGCTGAGAAATAGGTGACTGAGAGCCCCCCCCCCCCCCACCGCCACCACTCACTCTCTGCAGAGCCAGATTCGACAGAAGTGTCACTTTCCACTGAGGACCGTATTAGCTTTTGTGCCTCGGTCTATTTGCACTTGCAATGATGAAAGAACAAATCGTGCATCAGGAGCTGCGTGTGTGTGTGTGTGTGTGGAATAAAAGGGCGTGTCCCTTCGTGCTATGTGTTCAAACGCGTCAAAATGTGCTTGAAAATAGACAACGACGAGGGAAATGGTCACAACGAGACAAACACACGCAGAAAAAGAAAGAGAGAGTTGGGTCCGAAAGTTGGACTTTGAGTGGAGTAGACAAGCGTCTGGTATAGAGGCAGTTTTAATATGTTAGGCTGTCTCCCTGCTGGCCTCTCCTCCCCCTTTCTGGGACGGCACTAATGCCATTAAGTGTGGGACAGATCTGTTCCATGTCTGCAGGGCTGCCAGTCTACTGGTCTGCCCCGAGACCACTCTCCATCTAATCCTATCCTCTCTCTCTCTCTCTGTCTCCCTCTCTCTCCTCTGCCTCCCCCTTCCACGCCAGAGACAGGAAGAGGCGGCTGGGAGGAAAAATCTAATAAATAAATGAGAGGATGCAAGAGGAAAAAAATATATAAATTAAGTTCTCCGTTCTCGTAAATCATGTTGCCAACTTCCAGTAGACAGGAGGGCGGAGCTTGTGGGGGAGAGCCAGAGATGGAGACCATGGTGGGAAGAGGGAGGGGCCAGGGAGGGAGATATGGTGAGGTGGGTGTGGAGGGTGCGGGGGGCAGAGCGGGAAACGTTTCAGTTCCAGGCCCGACCCAGGCTCGGCTCTGGAGACTCGGCGGCGAGGTGTTTTTAATTGATTTTTGATTAGATAGACATGAGGAGGGAGGGGGAGGGGGGGTTATCCATTAGCATGAAGGGAATGAACCTCTGAGAGGAAGTGAGTGAGTGAGCGAGAGGGAGAGAGAGAGAGAGAGAGAGAGAGAGAGAGAGAGAGAGAGAGAGAGATGGTGGGGGAGGGAGGGAGGCCCAGAGAGAGAGAGAGAGAGAGAGAGCGAGAGGTAAAGAGACTGAGATAAGGAATTGCCAAAGCCACTATAAAATGAATGACAGGTAAATAAATGCATATGCATATTTGATATGCAGCAATCGGACGAAACGCCTCCTTTTCATTCAAACTGCCTTGTAGCTTAATTGGCTTATTCCTTTATAGTTTTCATTGCTTTAATCATATTTCCAACTGATATCAGATTAAGTCAAGATTCTGCGTCCTCTGCCGTCCTGCTTGGAAATGCAGCCAACAGAGAAGATTCCTGCGAGCCAGCCGCTGTTGTTGTTGTTGTTGTTGTTGCTGTGCACACAGGTGCAGAGGTGCTGTTGCACACCCCATCACCTCCACAGCCACTGGCAACGCCCACTTATCTCCCTACACCCTCAACAGTGAAGGGAAAGAAAAAGTTGAAGTTCTTCAGAAGGCGCCGCGACTCCCTGTGCCTCATCTGTATGTACAGAATTGCATTATGTGTGTGTGGAGCCAAAGTGAAATTGACAAGCGAAAGTTGTGCTGGTACACGGTGAATCCTCCAGCGGCTGAGATCGGTGTCATGAAGTAGCGGGAGGATCGGGGGAGGAAAGGGGGATTTGTCTTAGCAGCTCCATCTGATTTCAGACAGAGACTTCTTAAAATGCAATAGAACAATCCCCATAACGCTTGGAAACAATAACGTATGGAAGTTTGCTTTATGCGTGGGTTCTCTTCTCCAGGGCCTCAATGAACACCTATACAGGACAATCGGATTTATTAGAATTTTCCGGAAATTTAACATCATTTTCGTTAATATTTCTTCCCTTTAACGCAATTCAGAGATTTCTGTCGCTGCCCAATCAGCTACTTTATCACAGACTGGCCCTTATTGCAATGTAGTGCGTGCTCTTTTTTTTTTTTCTTTTTTCATCACTCCACACCTGGGAGTCCACACCTGCAGCTCCACCAGCTCACAGCAGCTCCTTGTTTGCTTGGGATGTTACCATCTTGGCAGCGGTTCTAAATCAAACTAGATGAGTTCGGGGATCTCGGGGATCTCCTGCAGATTTATGATCACTCCATGCAAAAGACAGTTTGATTTAAAGTGAACGGCAATTAATAGGGTCATAAAGTGTGCGTGAGCTTTGCTCAGAGATCGCACACTTTTTTTTTTTTGCGTGAGGGATGAATGGGGGCGCCTCTTGCAAAGCGTGAGAGCGTGAAGATAATAGAGCGTCTCCTTCCCTCTCATTGTCAGTCCTCCCTCAGCCTCAACACTGTGATTTGACTCTATTTGGGGGATCGAACGCTGTTTGTAGGCTCGTCTAAATGGAACATTGTTCTACTTTTTTTTTTTTTTTTTTGTCTTTATTAAAGCGCTGCAGGCATGTTCGGTGTGATCACACACTCAAGTGTCCCCTCATGGCCACTGTTGCTGCAGCAGACACGACGGCTCCGAGTCACGGCTCACAACTTTTAAATGCTTGAAAAAAAAAAAGAAAAAAAAGAAAAAAAAGAAGGTGTCAGATTCTCTCGAGACATTTCTCGGTAAAACTTTTGAAGGAAGCGATAATGTGTAAACGCAATGTGTAAACGCAATTACTGAGGCGAATGTATATTTTCTTATTCTTATTGGAGCATTTTGGCAAAATCTAAGAATTATCATGAGAAAATAAAGAACTGGACATGTCCTAATTGTTTGGCTCTAGTATGAACTGCACTGGTTGTCTAACATCAGCACCAATCTGTGAATCCCACACTACAGCTTTTTTTTTTTTCTTCACACAGGCAAACAACTTTTCACTGTGCTTTTCACAACAATCCAAAAACAAAAGTGGAGGGATAATTTGGTATTCACTTTGTCAGCAGATAATTCTGCCGTAACATGAAATATCCTGCCATCAGCAGGACTGTGGCCATGTTTTAACAAATGATAGAATAGTGAATTGGCGACGGCCCCTATTGGATCCTGGATCCTGAGCAGCGGCCTGTTGGTTTTGGCTTATGCTGGTCAATGTTCTCAGTCGTCTCTCAACTGTACAAACTGTCTGAAATTCAGCGCAACTTCTCACCACAGCTTCTGTTAAATGCGTGGCATTTGGCACCGTTGAGCAAAGTCTTTTTAAAATTTGATTGAAATATCTTGAAAGTTAAAGTTAAAGATTAAGAAGTTTGAATCAAACTGTAATAACACTGCTCATGAAATTCTTGATTCAGGAGAAAATGTGGGATGCAACCTTCTGACCGCAATATCAAGTCACTCATGCAAAGCTCCTCTAATAAAATTAAATAAACACGCCTGATATATAATTCAAAAAAGGGCCCCATAAAGGAGAACTGTGCTGCAATAAAAAGGGAAAAAAAATGAACCTTTCTCAGAAAAGGGCACTGACAAATGACCTCTCACATATTGATTGCTGTTCAACCAGAGCCTCCTGCGCAGCATAATAACAACAAGCAGCAGCGAGCACAGCGGCGCTAATATTTGTTGTGTGTGTTTCCCTCCCCCCGCCTATATCTCCAATTTGTCCTCAGGTTTGATTTTAATGGCTGAGCAAACCAAGCAGAGGAAACACAACACACAGTATTCTCCCACCATAAATTAGATTTGCACCTCCAGCAAACTTTCAGCTCGCTTCTCGCTAACTTGCCTCGGCTCTCATAAGTTTCCTGCTCTCCAGACACTTCCCGGCCCTCCTCCCCTGCACGGCTCTCATCCTCCTGGTCAGTGAAACTGGTCCCAGCTGCACTTAAACAGAAAACCCGGAGCTGCGGACGTCGACACATTCACACACTCCCACTCCCTGGCCGGCTCCCTCTGAGGGGCGCGGGGTTAGAGTAATATCCAAAGTGCAGGTGGGACCTTGCTCTCGATAGTGAAACCCAACAAAGGAGGGCGAGCGCACGAGCCAAGTAATGGAGTGATGATCGCTGCAGAGATTGAACAATCAAAGCGGGGAGGCCAGCGGTGGGGGCACTCATGGACTTGGGGAACTTGCTCACTAATTGTATCTTATGACTAATTGGTAAATTAGTGAAACCTATTTCAAGGCGCTAGGCTTAGCTTTGGGGGACACCCACAGCTCATTATAGACTCATATTCTGGGCAGAGGAGGAGAAAAATAAAGGAAATTATACAATTGCTCAGGTGAGAATGGCAATTAAGCAAGTGCTTAAGAAGGAGGAGGAAATGAAGCCTCATACACGCATAATTTACTATACTCTCTTGTGTCTGGCCTTAAATCACCGCCGATCCAAAGCATGTATTTACTGTTGCATGGAGGCCGGGGAAGCGCTGGATGTGTCGGCGCTCTTATTTGCATCGTCAATGCATCTCCGTGTCTGCAAATGTGCGCGCGGGTCCGACTCCCTGGCTGTGAAGCGGCTTCATCCGGAATCAAACGGGACGGCGCGCTTCGAGGTTTAATCTCAAGCTTGAATCCACGATATTGAATTTTTACCATCGAAGTCACAAAGAATACTTTTTCTTTTCGTTCTTGTTTTTTTTTTTTTGGATACTTTAGATACTCGATTCTCTGATGATGCATTGCGCCTCAAGTGTTAGAACGCCATTTAGTCTGGCAGGAGGCAGGAATGTCAGAAGTCAAAATTGGTAATGGAGCTGCAACAATTCAAAAGAAGTATGACCTATGCATATTTTTGCTGGTTAGAATTGTTGCTCTGTTTAAATTTATTTTACCTAGTTTGAATAGAAGACAAATGGTTGAAAAGCCAAACTTTCCAAACGGTTTTTGGACAAAATGAAAATTTTCATTACTGCGAGTTTTTCTTGCAAAACACACACACATGCACACACACACACACACACACACACACACACACACACACACACACACACACACACACACCTACAGTACACATACACACACACAGATTCCGCCTTAGGGCCGATGCGTTTGCCCTTAAGCCCTGAGAGAACCGACGAGAAAGCGAGAAACGTTTCAAAATGCACGCAGAGGAATGAGATGATCGCCGTTGAGCACACAATCATTATGAAGTGCAAGTTTCCAATCCTTGAGAGCAGATGGTGGAAACCTTGAGGTGACATTTGTGCATCCATACTGTTCCCATTTTAAACCTCGAGGTGCATTTTCTCACACGGCTGGTGTGCGATGAGGAATACGCACGTTGCCATCTTTCCACCCTGAACCTCGTCCTCTCACTTTGTTTTTTTCATCGCTCCCAACCGCCAGCTGTGCTCTTGTTTTCTCTCTTTTGGCACCACGCGGGAGACCTTTAAGATATTTCCACAAGGACGCCATCGATCCTGCCAAAAAAACTCCCCCGCCCCCGCCCGTCCCACTCAACCCGCCCACCCACCCCGACCAATTTGCCAGCAGTAAAACTAATATTGTCTTTAATCAGATGCAATTAGGCCTGCAAGTTAAGATCTCCTCCCAATTAAAATTCATTAGGACTATAATGTCATTAGGGGAGTCTTGAGTAACCACTGCTTGCACGGGCAGCGCCGCACTTGTCACAAACAACAGCAGCACGGCGTCGGTGGCTGCGGCCCATCTGAACAGTTTCGGGGCAGAAAAGGAAACATTGCATGGCACATGGCGACACTTGTCACCATGTTCTCAAAGATTATGTAACACCCCCCCAGTGTTTGCACGCCATCTAGAAATAGCTAAACAAAAATAGGTCTGTTAAACGAGACCTTTCTGGAGCGGAAGAAATCCCATTTTAAAAATGTTTCCGTTTTTTTTTTTTTTTTTAAATGTTTGATTTTATGACTCACAACCAAATGACAGTGATCTTCAGCGGTTGTCACAGTTTGCAGCAGCGGTGACTCATGTTCAGCACATATGTCAGAGTGTCAGACAGTTTAGATGTTTTGGTTGCTGTGACTCCTCATGGCTGTTAAAATAAATTAATCAAACAAATAAAGCACCGTTTTAAATGATTCATGAGGCATACAGGCACGTATGATATGGAGCCTCATTTATAAATAAGTTAATTAATAATGTATTGTTCGCTGTGTTGATGCAATCGATTTATCAGCAATCCCAAACATAGAATTCTCATGCAGGTTTAATGAATTGATTTTTTTCTACCTGTTTGTTGCCTTTGGTAAATTTGGTCATTAATGTTGAGGGGGCTTTCGTTACTATGTTTCATAACAAGATGAAATACAACAGAATGGCCTTTCGGCAATGACGTTCACGTCTTTTGGAATACTGACCTACGTATTTGCAAGTTATTATACATGTCTACAGTATAAACTGCTCAAAGAGAATCCAATCAATAACACAGCAGACCGTTGCACTTCTATAATAAGACTATAAATAAAAGCAGTAGCAAGGTCAAATTTTAGATTCTTATTGCCGGCTGCAAAAACACAAAATAAATGGATTACTGCAAACAAAATAAACGACAAACGTAATGACAAATGCCTCAGCTAAATGAGAATATATGAATTAGCTTATTTATTTTCTTTTCTTTTCTTTTCTTTTCTTTTCTTTTGCCTCCACCAGCCCACATTTAGCTGCTTTAAAAAAAGAAATCAGACAGAGGAGCTGTTGAATTTCTATTTAATTTGCGGGTCTCTGTCGCGCTCAGAGGCTGTTCATCATAGATTCCTCTGCCAACTGCTGAAGAGTTTCTCTAAAGCCTTGAGACAGCACTACCTTGAAGTTAATGTGCTAAAGCACACAGACCCGGTGCTCTTAGAAGATAGGAATTCATATGATCTCAACACTTCTGCTGAAAGCGCTCGCAGAGCACATTTGGGCATATAAATACATCTTCAGGCATATCATTATGCGGTTCTGCAGATTTGCACCTTTTCATGCTGGGACTCATTTTAAACGTACAGAGTTTCTGTGATAAAGGCGAGGCGAGGGTGCGCTGCCAAAACTGACATTTATTAGCACAAGGGTTTAAGTTCTGTGGGCGGGGCCTATAAATTGTCTGTGTGACACCAATCAGCGGTAATTACTGCAGAGGTTTGAGTTTTCATCCTGCTTCTAATTGGCCTTTGCTGTCAATCAACAAGTGATTTCGGCACACAATCGAGCTAAGGGGAATGATAGAAGGCGCGATGGCAGGATAATTGAAAATAATTGAGCAAATTGCGGATTTGAGAAGCCGGCTTCATCAGCACCGCGGGGGCGGAACATGAGCATGTGGAGGGGGGAGAGGTGAAGAGAGGAGAAGCCAGATCTTAATGATAATGAACAAAACACTCGCCATTTCGCCTCCGCCCCCGAGGACAGAGCCTGCTTATCTGAATAATCAGCCTGCGCATGTCTCAATGTCACATGTATGGGAGGAGATGATGCACCTTTGATCGCTGCATCATCAGCCTCTGCAGCTTTTCTCTGTAGCCTGAGGGCCTTAAATCCTGGACCTTGCCCAGGGAAGAGCCTCTTCAGCACGGAGGAAGCGAGCTCTAAACTGCGCCGGGTCTCAGATCAGATTCAAACGTCTAAATTTTGGCGCTTGGCTCCTGAAAATGAAGGTGTCCATTTTTGGAACATGTTAGCAACCTCAATATTTGCAGTCGTATTGTGGCACTCCAGATTGGTCACTTTTTAAGGGTCTTGGTCTTGTATCGGTCTCGGACTGGACCGACTTGTTTTTTAATTTTATATTATTTTTTTAATGGTTCAAAAGCAGAATGGTGTGGCAAAGCAAAAAAAATGTTAAAGCAAATTATTGAACGATACCATTTATGTAGAAGCAAAACTTGAATTGGAAAAAAAAAATACTGGTCATTTGTTTTGTTTTGTTGTTATTTTTCTTTCATGTATATAGTCATGGTCTTGTCTTGGTCTCGAACCCCAAAGGTCTTGGTCTTGTCTCGGTCTCACTCTCTTATCTTGATGAGGTCTCTTGCCGTCTTGACTACAATACTAGTTAGCAGGGTTTAAAAATTGCACTTGCTCTATGAACTGCAGTACACATGCACACTGATTTTGCAGCGCACCAGATTCAACACAAGTGCTAGTGGTTGCTAATGATGCTAACAACCTGCCTGTTAACTTAATTTGTCATTTCTGCTGCATCACCAAAATGGTTTTGCCTATCAATCGGTTGTTCCGCCGTGAGTTTAACAGCGCAAACCGTGCACTCCATTGTTGCGCAATAACAATGAATGTGCATCACATGCCTACGCATTTAAATTAGGAAGAGTTCAAACGAGAAAGTTGTATTTTTCAGCGCACTTGGCTAGCGCACTATTTTGCATGAACTTTTTTGTTATTTTTTTTTCCAGCCAGAAGTGTCCACGGAATGTGCGGCGCCGGCGGTGGCATGCATCAACCCCAGCCTGCTGAATTCTCCTCCGTGGGTGGACTTTTTTGTATCTGATGGAGTGGCAACACTGACAAGCTACTGGGACTAAAGGCGCTCCCTCATTTTCACTTGTTTGTCATCTCTTCCTTTTCTTCCACCTACTCTGCCTGTCCTCAAGAGCTGCTTACCTTCCACACAGCTTTGTAAGGAAGGAAAAAAAAAAAGACGACGGCAGGAGGTGGGTGAGGAGGGGGAGGGGAGAGGAGGGGGACGCGGCAATTTACATTTCCATATGCTGCCAGTGGCGCCAGGGAGAGTGGATAATTGGGTTGAAAGTGGTGACGGTGAGAGCAGGATAGAAAGGGATACAGAGAAGGCCAACTGAAAAAAAAAAAAAACAAGCCATTACAGGAAGGTTTTCTCCCCCTTCCCAGCCACCACCCGCACCCCCCACACCTCCTCCTCCGCCTCCTCCTCCCTCTTTCACTCGTCATTTTGCCGTGCTGCTCTTAACCACTTGTGTAGCTGAAAAGATTTACCTTGGCCTCCCATTCTCTCTCACTCCCGCAGAATCACTCTGTGCTCTGCCTCCCCGAGAGCCTCGCACCCGCCCTGCCTCTGCCTCATCCATATTCATCCCGAGCCTCCCTGCCTCCCTGCCTCCCTCCCTCCACTCCTCCCTCCCTTACTGTCTCCCTCTCCCTCTCCCTCTCCCTCTCGCTTCCTCTCCCTCAGTGTGTCACCCACAGCATGGCGTTAATACACCAATTAGTATTAAGAGCAGATAATGGACTATGTCGCATTGCAAAAAGAGAAAGGGAGACACAGATACAGTGAGGGGAGAGGTGGTGGTTGAGGGATCAGAGACTGAGAGGGCGGGTGACTAAACCGAGAGAGATGGAGGGAAGAATAAGAAGAGAAAGACAGACATAGAGAGAGAGAGAATGGATGTGTGGTCTCTGAAAATGTTGAAATGCTGCATTTCGCTGCGAACCTCCATCCAATGGAGAGAGCATGATGGGAAAAAGTGGCGGCGGCGGTCACGGGGGTCACTGTATAAAAGCCGAGGTGTTACACCGATGCTCCTCTGGCTCCAAATGCTCTCGTTGGCTCCGCTGGACTTTCAAACTTCTTTTCATCGGTTTCCTCACGATTCTCTAGCCGGAAAAAGCCGTGAAGTTTCCTCTTTTCCCGCAAACCGTGTCGGCTTGCATCCGCGCAGGTCCTCCGCCCCGTAACGCCGAATTGAAATGAGAAGTGCGAAGTTCAGGCCGTCGTCTTTGTGGTTTTTTGACTGCTCAGTGTTTTTTTTTTTATTTTGCACACGGATGTAGTTTTGCTTCTTTGTTTGATAGATAGCGGCCTAATTAAAACAAATGAGTGTGTTTTGACGATTTATGTCACAACCCCATAATTAAGAGGCTGATGTCATTATTAATCTGTTTCAATAGCCATGAAATCCAACGAACAAAAACCTAAAAATAAACAGAATTATTTTGTTCTCACAAATTATTCATTGCAAAATCTCTCTCTCTCCCACACACAGACATGCTCGCGCGCAGACACAAACACACACACACACACACACACACACACACACACCATTTTGTCGACTATTTTATGTTGCACATTGGAAAACCCACCGTAATTCCGGGCCTTGTTGCGAGCAAAACGCTGTGTTTTGTGTTAAAAGAGATAATAGTCAATCACGGCGGAACAGGCAGCCATATAACCGTGAGAATGGGGAGCTATTTGGAAATAGGGCAAGGTGTTATGTAAATAAAGGTGCTGCATAAACATGAGCTCTGACTAGGGGAAATTGGCATTAATCAAACATGAGCTAGAACAAATTAAAATATGCCAGCTGTAGGAGTCCATTTTCTCCTCCATTTTTACAGGGGAACAAGATATATTCAGGCAAACAAGAGCACTGACTCTTGTTTGATAAAGTCTGTCTTATCGTGACGAAACATCGCTGTATTAGGAATATAAATGCAACAAGGAACACAAGCGAACAAAAAAAAAAAAAATGTTATTATTAACAACGACTGGAACTTTCACTCTTGTGGTCGAGCCTGAATGAATTTATTCATTGTCAGATCGTCCCCATACACACGAGGCAGAAGGAAGAAAAGAAGAGGAAAAAATACTACAAAGCTCCAGTGTGGCAGGCTCTTATCTTGGTCTTCCTTTCATTATTTCCCATCTCCTGTGTGTTTTCACTTTTGAATTTAACAACACTTATCAGGATCACTCTGTTTGGGAGAGAGCAAGGAAAGTAATTATGTTGCGCTGTCTTGAAAATGGAAGTTTATGCTGAATATAGCCAGACTTTTGATCTGATTAAAAAAAAAAAAGGCAGTTTCCTGTGTCTTTCGGAGCAGCATCTGAGATTATCTGTTTATTCTCCAGCCCTTTTCTTTATAGGATAAAATAGTGTTGTGATGTCTTGCTTAACAGAAATTGAAAGACTGTTTTCAACTAAAGACCTGTTATTAATCGACCAGACTATTTTCTCAATCCAGGATTTGAGAATCACATTTTTCCTTGCCTGCATGCTGGACTAGCAGGTCTTACATGTTTTGGCAAGAAGATATCGGTTGACTTATTTAGTCAAAGGTCCGCAGTAAAGGTTCTGTCAAATTACATTGAAGTCATTTCTGTTTATTAATTTCGTGACCATAAATGGTGGTGGAGCAGAGACAATGAAAAGTGCAATCAGAACAAAGCTATAGTGCACAGCAACAGGTCCTGCTTAGACAAGGGAGGAGTATCATTAAAAAACGAACCTAATTTACAGACAGCTCTTGGCTTATCCGATTGTAGCTGGAAAATTAATTTGGAAATTGATGGGCAGTTCACGTAATACCTTGGCAGGTCGCTTGCACTACAATTCATTACACTTATACTCATTACTTTTCAAAGAGGACATGATGGTCGTCTCCAGTGTTTTCTATCCAGAACGTTGCATCTTCCAGTGACATTAGGGATTCTGGTGTTATTCACCTCAAATTTACACATCAAGTGTCCATACTTCTGTTTTTTTCCGACAGCAAACACTTTTCCAGTATAAATCCTTGAGATCACATGATGCTTCTAAGCAGAGGTTTCCCTGTAGACGTTAAAGCCTTTGTCAAAACTGTCACAAACTTCAAGAATGGCTTTTGAGTTTCACATATATTTATATGCTTATGTGGACTTTTTTTTTTAAATTTTTATTGTGACTGTTATATTTTCATAACAATTAACTGTTATGAAATTCCGCCAATTTACTGTAAGAGCCAAGCCAATGCAGCGGCAAAAATAGCACTCCAGGCTTGATGGAGTTTACTGACATGAAACATGAGCACGATATACAGCAGGCATTTTAAAGGAATGCAGTGATTTGTACCCAACTGCTCTCTTTCACATGTAACAATGACAAAAAACAAATCAAAACAAAACAACTACTTAATTTTACAGTTTTGCACGACACGCCGCATGACATACGCTCCCATTAAACGCTGATGGCAAGCATTACGAGGACCCATATGCACTGAAGGACATGCATGCATTTAACAGTTCCATAAACAATGCCTTCGTTTAGCGGCACAATCAGTACTTAATCAAGCACATTTACACCACTGTTGTTGCTACGAGACCGAGTTGGGATGAGCAGCTGCCTCGGCAACAGTACATACAGCATCGCTGTAAATATGACAACGTTTGGTCTCAAGTGAACCACTCAGAGGGCAAAGAGGTTCGCCCGCCATCTCCACACATTGCACAGGGTGAAATGACTTTGCATGAATATCATATATATATATATATATAGAGAGAGAGAGATAAAAAAAATAAACCTGATAGAGTGTGTGACTGTCATGGAAGCACAAACGACATTATGCTAGCTGTTTATTGGCGCAATGAGTCAGGCAGCCCATGAAGGTCAATTGACTGGCTTTGAGAGCAGTATAACAGAGTAGGTAGTGTGTGACAGAAGGCTAAGTGGGGAAGGCATGTAGAGCCCCATTCAATAGAGCCCAATATTAGCTATCATAATAGAAAGTGACAAAGGCATTTTCAGAGGGGAAAGAAAAATTGCAACATGCGCCGCGCACTGGTGCAATTATTGCATGTAATATGGAAGTTGAATAATTTCATCTGGCAGAGGAGCCTTCCCTGTGGTCACCGGGCGACAGAAGCTGCCGGGATTAATCCTGTATTATTAGCCCGTTTCTCAAGGATGAAATAAAAATAAGCCTGTGCAAAATTCAATATGTATTTACTGAGTTCAAGGACCGACGCGGCACAATTGTCTACACCAAAAACAAAACGTGCTTTAGAGGCAAACAGGGAAATATGTTTACTCATATCTGTCTTCAAAACATGCAAGACTTTATTGTATCACTTTAGAGAAAATGTTAGTTTTATTCCCTAAAAACACAAGACAGGCTTTCGCAGCACTTTTGTATGATGAAATCTCCGGGGGGGAAGGTGGCTGACTGAAAACACTTGTCAAATGAGCAGCCTGCACTTTATAGTTTAGTTTTATTTCTTCTCTCTTTGGCCTCTAGTCTTTACACGTCTTGAGGTGTCCCTAAAAAACACCACTTTACAATATCATTCTTCCAAGTGGGGCTTCAACTGTGCATCAGCCCAGACTATTTCACTGGTGGCTCTTCTGAAAGACAAGTTTTACTTTTAGGAAAAGAAGAGGCAACGGTGAAATAGTTTGAAAAAAAAAAAAAATCTTTCCCAATCCTTACTGAGTGTCAGGATTCTGTCCCATTTAAAATCTGATACTTTGACTCAAATAATTCATCTTTAGTACTGTTAAATTATAAGGAACCTGTCGGCATACAATTAAATTCAAGGTGGCTCGTTCGGGGGAGAATATGCTTTCGTCTTAAACAGGAGATGTGCTGTATTGATGACTTGTGAGCCCCATGGTGTACTTGTAATGATTTTGTTGTTGGAGTCACCGAGGACATAAAAGTTGTTGCATCCTCTAAAATAATACTACGGCCTTCGCATTAAAACATTAGCTGAAACATGCCGTCATCATCACATAAACACAACAACTCTGACCTACGGGGTTCATAGGTCTGACTGCATGCTGTCACATCAGAAACAACTGAATCTCTTAAAAAAAAAAAAAAAAAAAAAAGTCAATTAAAAATGCACAAAACATGCCTTCAAAGTTAATGCAGGGAAGTCAAGTATGAACACTTGTATCAAAACATTTGGTATAATTTTGGGTGTAAACTACATATCCCGGACAAGTGCACAAGTGGAGAAAGTGTTGTTATTTTTTATGTAGAAAAGTCGAGGGCATTTGAGAAGGAAGACTTTTTTTCAGGTGAGAAATGAAAATATTAATTAACGTCAACAATACGACTACAGATAATTGAGGCCCTGTGATAAACTGGCAACGAGGTGGTATAATAATAATAATAATAATAATAATAATAATAATAATAATAATGACGACGATGATGATGGTGGTGATGATGATAATTAAAATAATGATTGATGATGATGATGATGATAATAATAATAATAATTAACCGATTGGATGTCTCTTCCGGATTACTATTTCGGTGACCTCCGGTTGACGAACGACAACCGGAAGCCACGTGAGTTTTTTTTTTTTGAAAACTTGCAACGTGGGATCAAACACAACGATGCACGCGCAATAAATAATGCCCCTATACGAAGAGGGAGACGTTTGACCGGGTGAGAGCGTGACTAGGAAGTAGCGCATTTCCTTCCTCCCTCATTAGGGTCGCGGGCGACGTTGGTTAGAAAACACATACATAACACGAACAGTGAACGTCTCCGGGCTAGCAGCGCGTGTGCGCGAGAGGGCAAAATCATGAATGCGCGGCGCGCTGTAATGGTCCTGATGCAGAGTGTAGGAGCGGTCGAGGAGGGAGGGCTGGAGGCAGGGAGGGAGGGGGTGGGAGAAGAAGAAGCGGTCCTGATGCGAGTGCTCGTGCGCTGCCTGCCGACGGAGAGGGAAACTATAGGCGAGTAATCCGCTCGGTGCGTCAGGACGCACAGAGATAACCGCAGATGGCCGGTGTCGACTCCCGCAGCACCGAACACCACCACCAGCACCACCAGCAGCGGCGTCTGGCTTCCGTATCGATGAGCTCGTCCTTCTTTTCGCTGTAAAAGGACAGTTTTACACCAGAAAAGCGCCCCCTGCACGCCCCTCATCTCTCCCGTGAACGCAACCGATTTTCAGCGGTTGTATTTTTTTTTTCTCCCCCCCCCCACCACCCCCAGTGTACGTTCGCCTCACGAGCGCAACCGTCAAAGCCGCCAACAAGAAGCAACGGAAGGAGGACCGCGGTCGCCAACTTCCTATTTGTTCGTACTCCGGGCTCGTCTCCACGTTTGCGTCGCAGCGGCCGAAGCCGAAGTGACCCCACCATCACCACCGCCACCGCCACCGCCGCCACTGCCTCCGCATGTCTCCTCCGCTCTCAACATGACAGTCATGTCGCCGCTGTTGTTTATTTTAAAGCCCACACGGGCGCATTCTCGCCAAAATCTGCTTTGTCCGTGAGGATCTTCTCCTACCGACTCACTGCCCTCAACATATTTTTTTCTGAAATTATTATTATTATTGTTATTATTATTATTATTATTATTTTTTATTGTTTCCCGTATCTCGCCTTCCTCGTCGGTTCCCTCTTTTAAGATAACAAGGCTATTAATTTTTAATTCGTATGCATTCGCACGAAGACGGCGCGAGCGGAGAGGAGAGAACGAGCGATAAGCAGAGGACGAGCTGGCGAGTGAGGAGCGAAAATGACTGAGGCGCTCGGCAATTAAAGGAAGGAGCGGTTGGAGCGACCGAGGTAAGAAACAAGCACGTTTTCTCTTCCATTTTTTTCTTTAATTTTTTCCCCCCCCTTCCTCTCCCGAAATATTCTTTTACTTCACGTGACACCGGTGCGACAATAATAGCATGCAAAAAGTGCATCGCTGAAATCTTCCAGCATCAAGCTGGGGCCATGTAAGCAGATATATTTATTGATATTTCCTGCTCTGTCAGAGACGGACTTCTCCACTCACTCATCCAGTAGCAAGTTGTTTATTTTTCATTCACAAGGTGTTTCTGCGGTGGATTACTCTGGTGTAACAGTGACGGGACCCCGGTCCGGGGCCTGTGCATCTCACGGTGCTCTGTTAGGTTGTGCCAGTTTTAATTTATGGATAGGCTACAGGATAAAAGTGTGCGCGTGTAAAGTGCGTTTTGCCTTAAGCTAGACGTGAACTGATTTTTAAGAGTGATAAAGGTCAGGCTGGGTGGGGGTTGCAACGGCCTCGGTTCTTATCAAGTGTTAAATTAATTTCCAAGTGTTTATATTCTCAGAGTGGGATGAAGGAAGAGGAGGATGGAAGGACATGGCAGGCGTTTAATTTCCATACCTCCGTGCCATCGCTGCTCATTCCCGTTAATAATCTGTGCAACTTTGATATTTGAGAGAAGGAATCTAACCTCGGTATTAGAGAAGTGTAAGATGAATTTGGATGAATTGCTTTCCTCGAGCCTCCGTGTCCCAGACTACACCATTAATCTTGCACTTTGTCAAATAATTACCTATAGGTCAGCTGCTCTCAGAGGGGTCTGGGGAGCCCCAGGAGCCTTTGAGGAATGTCCCATGGGGTCCCAACCAAAATGTGAAGGGGTTTCATTTTCCGCAATTAAACTAACCCCAAATCCCAAATAGCGGCAAAATACATGGGAACAGCCATGCTTTTCAGATGGTGTCTTATCACCGAAGTCGAGCATAAAATAGCACAAGGGCGGGGAAAGCGAATATACATGTAATCAAATGCACCCCGGCAATGCTGAAAGGTTCATATTATAAAAAAAAAAAACAACAAGGCACAGTGATATTGTTATGCTGAACTAATTCCCAATTTAATAATAAAGCATCTAATAAAAAAAGGCATCAACAGCCTCACACTGTAGCTGTGATGGAATAAATTAAACCCTTTGCCTTTTTGTTTTTTGCCATGGCAAAATTGAACCAGAGGTGATGAGAAAGAAAGATCCTGAATAGAGTTATTTTATTCTGCTAAGGCTCTTCCTCATTTCGCCGGGGCGCGTTGTGTTTGTCCTGCCAATTCTGGGGGAAAAAAAAAAAACCCTGGCATATCTCCTATTCAGAGGGGCTGAATGAATTTCAAATTCTTCAGGTGGTAAAACAGCAATATTGCAACTGTCTGATTGTGTTATCTGTGAATTCAAGAAGCCAGACTTGGGATTGGTTTACTGCCAAACCCTCTGCCTTAGAAGGCAGAAAGATTTATTTCCCCCTTGTCTGTGTGTCACATCACCATCAGAGAAAAAAATATTCCCGACTTTCAATGGGTGAATAATAATCATACATTAGCATGGCGTTAATGATCATCAGACTTTTAATAAGTCACTAATCGTAATTTGATTTTTTTCCCAACGTCTCAGGAAGCTTTTTGCGACACTTGTCTCTGACGACCGCATTATTCTGCTGAACGTGCAGGAGTTGTGACGCAAACACATTTACATTGAGAATTTATACGATGTACTACTGCTCATGTGAAAGTGTGCACGCGCGCGCACACACACACACACACACACACACACACACACACACACACACACACACACATAAACACACTGTATCCAGCATTAGCATGAGCACTATTTGTATGTGACTTTCTCCCTACAGTGATCTTCCCTTGCGTTTCCTTTGCATCCTTGCTTCTCTCGTCTTTGCGCATATGTATGCAGCCCCCTGTAGCTCTTTGACGAGGCTGAATATATTAATAGAAAATAAGCAGAAAAAAATAGAGTGCTCATATGAATTTCAGAGAATGACCTATGACAGCTTAATGTGCTGCATCTTCGGGTTCAAAGACCCGAAGGAAACAAGAGTCAGAGGTTTTAAAGACGTTGAAGGGATCTTGTCGTCATGGCAATGTACTAAAATTCTTTATTTGTACGTAGCAATTAATTAGCAACAGAAATGCATCTTGAATAATACATGACAATAAAGAAATGCAGACGCTGCGTGAGGAGCTGTGTTTAACCCATAGAGGATTTTACAGAGGTCTTTTTAAGGCAGTAGGTAGTGTGAATTCATCTTCTACAGTTAAAAGGCCGTAGGGTTCCAAATATAAAAAAAAAATAATTAAAGCAAAGAAAGGCCATGGCTCTAATGGCAGAATATTTTTGCGTGGTGTTCTTATTTACAAATTAAATTTTTTTTCCTCAGGCTTATTGTTCTGCACGTCCTCAACAGAATATCAAATAGACCGTTGTTCCCTCATCAGCATTGTTTAATCACAAAATGCAAGCCAGAGGAATATTGCACGCATTATTTAACACCACAAGTAAGTAATTTTGATTGGTATTATTACCTAGAAGTTCATGTCCAATATCCAGCTTTGGCTCGCCTCTAATTTTTATATGACAGATAATACTAAATCTAACCCAGCTACTGTACACATCTAATAACGCTGTTGTTTGAATTGGAAATTAAGGGTAGTCTACCACCTTCATTTCTTTAGGGAAAATCGTGGGGGAACAAACGCCATCTGTAGCTGTCAAGTCTGTAGAAGACAGTAGAAGCTTTAAAACTGCAGTCATTGATTAACAGTAGATGCCTTGATCATCTGTTTGCCCCTTGAAATACATATCCAAACATCTAGATGCCTGCTCGTGGAGCATACGCGGATATAACCACGTAAATTGCACGCCGCTTGTTTATTCAGTTTAAGTTGATACAACATCTAGGGGGAAATAATTGGAATGTTTAATGCCGGTGCAGAACAGAGTAGTAAACTTAATCTCATCACTGCCTTTTGATGATGAAAGCCTCCCGGATATGATTAAAAACTACAAGCATCACAACGTTATCCAGTCGCAGACTCTACAGTGGCCCGTGTCGCGGGGGAATTTATTTTGAATAATCATGCCTTTGGTTAACCTTTTTTTCCCTCACTTGTAATTCTTCATGATATTTGCAATTACGGTCCTCTCAAAACAACCTTTTGCGAGTCTCAACATAACTGCATTGACATTTTTGACCTCCTCTCTCCAAAATGTCATTTTGACTCTGCACTTAAATCATGTTTGCACACGCACTACACACTGCGACCTTTTAGTGCAACAATTGTGGTGCTACGTTCGCCACCCTGTGTTTTTTACTCTTTGCTGTTGTACCCAATGAAAATGCGTACGGTCTGGTTGCTTGCTATTATTACAAGATTACAATAAGAAGGCTGAAAGATTAAAATAGTCTATGGAAGTTACATCAGCAGTGATAATCAGAGAGCTGTCCTTACTGCACTCCATCTCATTAAAAGTCTGGGTATCGAGTGGCTGATGTGGCAGCCCTCGGATGCATGCATTTATGATAGTGTAGCATAGGTGCTTCCAGGTACCTGTCTACCCCTGGTGTTGTGGAAAAGGGTAATCGTTCATGCACACTATGTCAAAATGCTGTTCCCTCAAGGCGCTTTTTCCACTCAAATGACCTAGAAACAGTTTATTGTGTGGTGTGAGGCATTTTTCTCCCCCCGCCGCTGCCTCCCTTCACCGCCAGCGCTATTTACCTTGCATTGGTAGCACTGTGGTTGACACAAGCCCGATAAGACTGGCCCTGACAGGAGTGCCATTGTCATTTTAATGACAGTTTTTGGTGGGTTCAGTGTTTAACCACAGCGGACAAAACATTCTGAGAAGAAAAGCTCCTCAACAGCTGTATTTTTTTTGTCGGGGGGTGGGGGTGGAGGTAATTATTGTAATCAGAACAGCCAGCCCATAACACACATTTTTCTCCATGACTATTCGTAATGTGCTGCTTTTCCTCTTAAATGCCTGGAGCATGGACATTTAAAAAAAGCATGATAGCGAGAGAGAGAGAGAGAGAGGGAGAGAGAGAGAGAGAGAGAGAGAGAGAGAGAGAGAGAGAGAGAGAGAGAGAGGGAGAGAGAGAAAAAAAGAAATGAAAAAGAAATGAATGTCAGGATCAGGAGAGGACGGAAGGTTGGGAAAATAGATTGGGGCAAAAAGTGTATAGTGCAAAAAGAGAGGTGGTTACAGGAGAGGGGCGACACTCATGAATCATCTTTGCTGTGGTGCTAAGTTTAAAGGAAGCCAGTGTGAGTCCATTTTGGGAAAGTCATGCTCACAAGCTTTTAGCGTCACGTTTGCCAAGCTGCAGTATCCAAGCACAAACCCCTGGCTCACTCGTCCTTGGGTACTTTTGGAAGGGGCACTGAAGATGCGCGCTTTGGGGAAGCTCATCTTATGGGAGCCCTACCGCACACTAATTCAATTCACTCGCTGCCAGCCTGGGGCATGTGTAGGCGCCGGCATGGCGAAAATGAACAAGAGCAACAAGAGCGCACGAACAGGGGAAGATCGATGAGGACTCTTTTTCATAAATGGAGTGGGTGTTAAATTAGCTGGATGGGCCCATGTAGCAACACACTGGATTGAGTGCCTGGCGTATTTGGTTTGTGTCTATTGACTGAGAGACAACTTGGTGTACAGCAGTGAAAGGACTTAGTGATGCCCAATCAATGCGGCCAATCAGGCCCACCAGCAACTCACTGGGTTTTTACAAGGATTTGCTAGGAGGGAGGGAAGGGGGCTCAAAATTGCATTCTCAACGATCAAATTCTCACCGCTGTTTGTAATGGTCAGCTTTGATTGCCCTTTGATGCCTGTCTGATTTTTCCTATTCACGCCGTTAAAAGTACTTCAAATAGCTGTTATCAGCTCCGTGTTGTTCATTTTCCATTGCTTAACATGTGTTTAATGGGTTCTCAAGGCCGTGCGAGAAGCTGTAATTTTGAATACTCTTTGGAATAATGATTATAAATCAATGTAATTTTGCCCTGGTTGTCTGACATTTTGGGAAATCAGCTATGGCAGCCCTCACCAAAGGTGTGTGTTGTAAATGGTGCTCTCGACACTGTGAAATTGAGCCTGAACTTCCCGGACCAGACGGTGAAGAACACGAACATTCATTGTGAAAGCTGATAGTTTAAAATAAGGTTTATATTCAGATCTGCACTTATGTATGGATTTTTTTTTCTTACTTCTTACTTGTTTTCTTTGGAGGAAAATTGAGTACTCAAGAGTAAATCTGCCACACACCAAGTAAGAAAAATACGGTGCAACCTGCCGTATTAGTCCAAGCCCTGTCTTCAGGTAATTGGAATGTTTTATAAATCCGGTACGTCCGTCCGCAAAAATAAAAAAGGAGTTGCACACAGGAGAGGAGAGAAGGATCAATCGACCTAATAGCTTGTCCAATCAATCCTTATGTTTTTCTGAAAGCTTGACTGAGGGTGCCGGCCGGAGTGGCCAATGAGCCCCTCTAATTGGCTCGGTCGGCGTGGCCAACGGAGGAGGCCTGGTGATAATGGCAGGAGTAGCGGTGGCGCCTTCTTCCACCTGGCGCTCTCACTCTCGCAGCATCAATACTGGCACCTTTGTCCTCATTACCGTCAGGCTGGTGCCATGTACAGACCCTTCATCTGTGCTGCGGGACTCCAATGTTCCTTCATTACGGCACTGTTTACACGATCCATTTCTCGCTTTATGCCACTGACAACTCGCACTCGGTGACTAATACGGGTTGGTGGGTGTGTGTGGTGGTGGGGGAGGGGGTTCTCGACATCCTTCAGGCGACCAACGCGTTTGGCCATGCAGAGGTAGGAAGTAGTGTGTGTGTGTGTGTGTGTGTGTGTGTGTGTGTGTGTGTGTGTGTGTGTGTGTGTGTGTGCGCGCGCTTCTGGCTGCCTGTCTGATTTTCACCTGAGACGCACCTGAGTCATCCCGCTGAGGAAGGCTCTGGTGAGTTCGTATTTGTGTCAGGAGCGTTCCCCTCGGAGCACATGGTGCCCGGACTGGTGCGTGTTCGTGTTTGTGTGCTTCCGTGTGTGCGTGTATCCATGCTGCGCACGGCCAGCCTAGAGGAGGAGGTGGAGGAGGAGGAGGAGGAGGAGGAGGTGGAGGCAACACCGAGGAACAACACAGGACCACTAGAAGCTGTTTGTTTGCCCGTCCGGCAAGATGGGAGTTGGAGGAAAGCGGGGAATGGAAAAAATAATAATAGGATGGGAGGCAGGGTGACGTGGAGGAAATGGAAAAAAAATGGATCTCCAAGACAGAGGTGCTGAGGGGCAAGTATATTCCTAAACAGCTGTTACAACACCTAGAGCCTAATACATACACTGGGCAGGTGCCAGATGAGACAGGAAGGAGGTGCTGGGGGTGGGGTAAAGGGTGCAGTGTGGGATGATGGGAAAAGTCCATAAACACCCAGAGCAATGAACTGAGAGAGAGAGAGAGAGAGAGAGGAGAGAGAGAGAGAGAGAGAGAGAGAGAGAGAGAGAGCATCCGGAGTGGATTAATTAAGGATTATAATTATGTTGGGACTATGTATGTCTCACCTGAGACTGGCCTGTGCCGCTCCTCTCCAATCTCCGTGCCCTCTGCTCCTTCCCACATATGGACACAAACCACAGCAAAAATACTACACACCCTCGCGGTGTGATAGCCTCGCCTCTCCGGCGCCGCACGGAATTAAGAACGGGTGGCGGGCGGTGCAAGCCCCTTTTGTTGTTTGCGGCGCGGGCCTCAATGTGACCTATCATGTTTTTCCATCCATCCACTTTTCATCCCGCACCAAATTATCTCTGGTTAGAAGGATCTGGGTAAATCATTTGCTATTAAATAGCAACACTGTATTTGACTTTCACATTTGTAAGGGCTGTTTAAAAAAAAAAAGGGAAACACAAAGTGTTTGCCGGTAAGATCATTTTGTAAAGGTGAAATTAAAAGAAATAATAGATTCAAAGAAACAATGAAAACTTAGAAAATGAGGCCAATGCGAGCAGCCACAGATGGGGGGCAAAGGTCATATTTTCTGATGAGATACGTCGGTTTGTCAGTAAGGATACGAACGCGCTTGTAATCCAATTAAGATCGCTATCGCACCGCTCGTGCTCCCGATGTGCTATTAAAGTACGAACGTGAACCTCAAGGCATATGTTATGCGACCACAGAAGAAAGACACTCGCCAGACCACAGCTTAACCTCTGGTCTTCTCTCTCTCACTCTCTCTCTCTCTCTCTCCCTCTCATTCTATCACACACACACACACACACACACACACACACACACACACACACACACACACACACACACGTGCCGATGCTCGCCGTGTAGCCACAGATGAGGCATTTAGGGAACAGAATGGAGAAGGATTTAATTGAGTCTTTGATCATTATAGAATTACCATGTGCCTTCTTGGCACCCTGGTTATTGTTTCATGGATTAATCATTTTCATTCCACAAATTGTGGAATCCACACAGCAAATCAGTGTGCCGCCTGCTTGACATAGATATGCAGTCGGAGCAAGGGAATTTTAATGTGTTTTTGCCCTCCCACGCCCCACCCCAACTCCACCAATTGGCTTTAGCCGCCCAGGCGACTTGATTTATTTGAAAGATTGGTTTTATTGATTTACTGAATTAATGTGGTGCCAGTTTAATCAGCGTGCCATGGAACTATGCAGAATTTGACATCTCTATGAACTCAGATGAATTGAGTGTATACTATTGATCCGGCCATCCACAGTATTTATTCAGTTATTTGTCTAAGAGCGGATTAATTCAGTGTGTACAAAATAATGTAGGTGCGTTGCCGTGCGAGTGTTTATGTTTGCGCGTGTCTTCCTCTCTCGTCTGCACGTTGGGCCAGCTGGTAATTGCATCTGTTATGGATTGCAGGCTTCATCCTTTTATTGGAATTGCAGCATTTACAATTTATACCCTTTCTTTACTGCACATGGGAACGCATGCTGCTACCGCGTGTTATAAATGAGGCACGTGCAGTCTCAGCACATGCGTTGTGTTCTGCATTAGGGAACATGCATGTCTAATGCTCAGACAAAGCGCAGAGGCGCGTGCACAAACGCACACACGCATGCAATTACGCTCAGCGGTGTCCAGTGTGGGTCGAGTCATCGTGTAACAGGAGTAAACGTTGTAATTGCGGAGCGAATTTCGTCCTGAGCCGCGTTCAGTGCCGGTGGTGGTGGTGGCAGCAATAGAGCAGTATCTGTCAAACAGGCCCACAGAAGAGAGAGTACTTCTCCAATTAGAGCAAACTCCAAATGGATAAGGATACTTTCTGACAGCTGTCTCATACAATTTGACTGCATGTGGAAGTGGAACATTTGTTTTTGTGGAGATGTTTGTTTAGACTCATTATGCATGGACGCACAGCCTTTGCGCATCTCTCTCTCTTCCCATCCCATGTGTAATGGAGGACGCCCAGCGTTGGTGTTATGCACGCGGTGAAACTCGACTGTCATTTGGCTGCCTGCATTCATAACGCTTTACTCTATTTACGGGACAATGTGCACAGACCTAGCTCTAATCCCACGGGGCCATTTGAGTGCACAGTGGTCTGTCACAATGGACTGGATTAGAGAAAATCATCAGCAAGGAAAATTATGTCATTCTCAGGTTTTGCTCCTATGTCTGTGTAAGCAGACTGTTGCTTCTGCTATTGGAGTTTTCCTGAGAGTCGTCCAAAGAGAGCGACGCCTCTTACTGGAGGGTAAGAGCAGCCACGTAATAAAATACTGCATAAATTCAACTCCCGCCGCTACTCTCTGTTTATTCAAACAACATGGGTTGCATTTTCTGATTCAATTACCATACAAAGTTCAAATTCAAATAGCGACACTTAATTCAACTGACGTTTCTGCGTTATTTATACGACACCGTAAAGATTAAAGAGTAAAGCTACTGTGCGAAATATGCAAAGTTTTACAGGACAAAAACACAAGTTATGTTTATTTGACATTTACTCCAAAGACATTTAGGAAACCACCATCTGCAGCCTTTTGCAGATTTTCCTTCTGTCAGACAACACATAACACTGAGCCGAATTAAAGCCAGAATTGGAGAAAAGATAATGCAACTGGCTGACACCAAAGGCAATCTTTTTGCTGTGCTCAGTCTCGCAGCTCTGCCGCTGTAAGTCTCTGTAAAGAAGCGTTTCTCCGCCAGCATCTGCACGGCTATCGGTGGAAAAACAAAGCAAAAACACATGTTTTTCCAGGGCAACAACAAAGGGCCTTTCATGTTATGACTGATTGCGAGTGATGGTGCCCATGTTATCAGGTTCAGCAAACCCATCACAACAACACGAAGACAGATTGTCTCTTAGTGCTTCTCGTACTGTGATGAAAACATTTTAGTTGACTATTTTTTTTTTTTCGTATAGCGAATTACAAACTATCGCTGCCAAACCAATCAAGTTATCCAGCCATAGTGAAACATTTGCATTGAGGCCACCTTTCATTTCTCCCTGATTACTATGTTTATAGGAGCAAATAAACACACATATACACACACACATATACAACTAAATCCCACTTTTCAAAAAGCTACATTAACCTTTCTTCCTTTAACACCTCAAATGATCATCAATAACTTTTTTCAAAATATATATATATTTTTTGCTTGGCCTTTCTTTTATCCTCTGTCACAATTTACTCTGCCCTGAAAGAGTCTATTTGCAGTCTAGTCAGAAATAATTATAGTGTTCCTGCCCACGTAGGTACTGGTTGGCTCATTTGCCATTTTCAGTTTACGGACCTGAATGCCTGTGTGCTCACTCGCTCCCCTAATATGTGCCTGTTTACACTCTCTTACCTCTGCACCGTGCACTTACATGCACCTGCATGGACTCCCCTTCCGCTGCCAAGTGTACTAATGTTTGCCCTACACTCACCTTCCCTCCTGCTCATTTGACCCCCCTGCTCACGTTGTGATGGTAGCAGATATGGATGGAAATACAAATGACCCCTCATGAACCCAGATATTGAGCTGCTTTAAAGCTCGAGGCTTTAGACACTATCCCTTCCTTGCTCCATCATGCTAGGATAAGGAGGAGCCAGGGCTTCTCACTACACTGAGCTTTGCAGGATTTATGGCCCCCGTCCTCGGCAGCTATCTTTTCTCCTTGTCGCCCCCACCCCCCACTCCCCCACTGGCTAGAATTAGCAGGCGAGGAAAACAAACAAATTACAAGGGAACAGACGCAACAGTTAATAAGCATGTAGTGACATGACGGGAGCGCTTTTCAGAAAGATGCGGACAGAGAAAGAGATGCGAGGGGTAGGATATAATCTTCTTTCTGCCTTTCCCTCTAATTTCCTTATGCCCAACTGTTTGGTCTACCCTCTGTCGCTCGCCAGTGGGGCTCTCGGAGGAGATCATCTCCGAGCATGGGCAGTGAGAGACAGATGGGCGGATGATGGATCTGACGTGATAGACAGCGGGGTGATGGATGGCTGGCTGGCTGATAGGGGATTAATGCAGGGCCGAGGCCACTGCAGCACAGCGGATGGCTTAGTGATAGATAGATAAAACTGACGAGCAGATAAACAAGAGACTGCTAATCCACGCCCCCTTGATGGACAGAAAATCAAAGTGAGGGGAGCGAACCTCAGAGGCAGAGGAAGACCTTGATGCCACTGCTGGGCGCGGTGGTTTCATGGGAGGGGGATGTAAGTGGACCGAAGGTGAGGTCCATTGAGGGGAGTGAGGGGGCTGACAAAGACAAGGGGAGCCGTCGTCTTGTCATCACTGGTCAGAGATAGCTGATTTTGGTTAAGTGGGGCCAGGGGCTAGGCGTATTAGTAGACAGCGGGAGTTTTTGGGACGTGGTGTGGCCGGGAGCAGCATGTGCGGGTGATATGCTATTTTGAGTGATGGCAAACTGTTTGGCTCCAGAGGTGAGATTGGGCAGAGCAGCAAATTGGCCATGGCGGGTGGTGATAGGATGATTGGATAGCAGAGAGTGTGCTAGGTGGGGACCGAAGATAGCGGTGATTGTTGTGCTTGTTGGTAATTTTAATGCACTTCCCTCCGCAGAGCAGCTTAATCTCCTGTGTAATGTATGAAAATAACAGTTCTGGTTCTCTGTGTTTACGCGTTTCTGCCAACTGGTGAGTTGGAAAGGCCATCTGTGATGTAGGATAGGCACAAAAAGAAAAAAGGAGGGAACAGAGTGGACGACCAGCCAAGAGAGAGTTCCCCCCCTGAACGTCGGGAGCAGCCTGCCTCTCCGTGCATTAGGAGGTAGTGCTAAGCTTTTTCTCTGTTCACCGTTTCAGGGGACCCCAGGGGTTCTGGCATCGATCGGGCGTTCTCAGAATGCACTTCGGTGTCACCTATTTAAACACAGTGAGCCACTAGCCAACAGAGACGAGCCTTTATTTATCAAGCCTCTGATTTTGGCTGCACGGATGACAACCTGATTAGCACTTAAAGGAGCTCTTAAATCTTTTATTGGAACGGGCGGAGGCAATCCATACAGAGTCAGAGCTGCACTCTTTGCCAAAGAGTTATGCTGGATGAGCGCAGGGGTAAGGTGAGGGGCTTTCTTATCCAAGGGGTTAATGGGACAACCTGACTGCGATGCGCCACAAAGACAGGCGGCCATGAAGAGGGAGCGAGGGGAAGTATATGGCTGGGAACAATGGCTGAGAAGCACAAGGAGGGAGTGGATGGGAACGAGAGCCATCGTGAGCGATGAGTGGTGGCAGAGATCGAAGGACCACATGAGAGCAGAGAAAGTGGCTGCGACCATGAACGAATGTGGAATGAGTGGGGGAGAGCTTTGTGACAAAGACGAGGCCTGAGCAAATGAACAAATTGCTAAACAAACAAGTGTGTGTGTGGTGTGTGGTTTTTTTTGTTGGTTTATTTTGCAGATTGCATGGTTCGTGCGGGTGCAAGGCAGAATGAATGAGTGAGAAATGATGGAAGAGACTAAGTGAGCGGGTAATGGGGGTTAGTGATGGGTGTGTTGACAGAAAGTGTCAGCTATAACCACGCTGACCTGCGAATACAGGCTGCATGCACAAGTGGCTGAATTTGAGCGCTAGCCTGGAGGACGCGGACCGAATGTAAAACTGGCTATGAATTAACAAGTTGGATGTAATATGAATGAAAAATCTTAAAAAATGTATATATATATATATATATGTACAGGCATATGGTGTGTGATGACGTGTTGGATGTGTAAAAGGAAGTCTGAGTCTTTCAGTATCTTGTGCAGGAAAATTTGAAAACAGCAGAATATCTGATCTGATTATAACATGTTACTATGAGTGAAGAGCAAACCGTGTACCCTCTACTTCCTCTCTTGTCATGCTGCAATCAAGAATTCATACAAATCTGGACGCCCAAACCTTTTTACCCCGCAGGAAACAGTTTATCTTCAATAAATAGATGATAATTCACTTAGAAGCTGAATAACAGAAAAGCTCTTTGAAAGAAGATTCCCCCGGCTTGGGATAAAAATCACTGATGGCAAAACACTCTATTTGACTGTCTGTGCAAAGCTGATGGCCTCCTGGTGTAGGGACATCCGGGACAAAGGTCTGTCTGTTCCGCGGCCCTGAAATCCTTCGCTCCTCGCGCATACCTCTCCTTTGTATGCAACTACAGCGAAAAAAAAAGGACTGCCCAGTGAAATGTCAAGAAAATTTGCATGGCGTAAGCGCACGCACAATGTTCGACCGTCCCCTATTCTCTTTGAGCCTCTCGCTTGTCTCTCTCACCTTCTTGTCTGGCATGTCTTTATCTCAGGGCCCTCTCTCCACTCGTCGCTGTCCACACACACACACACACACACACACACACACACACACACACCAAGCTTGTCTGACCGTGTTGTAGCCTCCGTCAGGGCCCCAGCGATCAAGCTCCATTATTCATGCCGTATCGTTTCGCCCATCGTCCCCTCGCAACGCCGCGTCTGAGGCAGATTTCCTTGACTGTCACAGTGCGAGGCTCGGCGGTTGGAAATGGGATTAGTCTTAAATGGAATTTAATTTTTCACCGTTGTTTGTCTCAGAAGCGTGTCTGCCACCCAGACGCCACGATGCGCCTCGGTGGCGCTCTCAACCATTGTGCGCTGTGTGTCGTGCCGGAGAGAGATTACTGGCGCGCTCGCACAATGGCAAGTGTAGCATTTGTAATGTGCTGCACATGTGCGAGGCTGTCTTGCTTTTTAGAGCACTTTAATGCAATTACGCTGCCGTTTTGCACTGTTTTATTTAGAAAAGGCTTGTTGTTGGCATTTTACAGTCAGCATGGAGGAGGTGATGGCAAGGTCAAGAAATTCCCCCCAAAAAAACAACCCATTGAACTTTGTATACTTTTGACGGGAAATGATATAGGAGCGGTGAGGCAAAAAAGAAAGAGACCAATAAATGAATAAATCTCTCACTCACTAACCAGATGTCAATCGCGTGCAGCTGCCATGTCTTTGACGTGTAATTTCTGAGCGGGTGAATTCGTAACTATTTCACTGAATGAGAGCCGTTGAAGTGCTAATCAATGTTTATGGATCGGCATCCAAAGACCTGCTGCGCTTCACATTAAATGGTGGCACTTGGTGGCTTCTGTGCGCATTCAAGGCGCAGTGGAAGCTCTTATTCTAGGCTGCTGGGACGCTTTGAAACTTTTCCCTTTTCTCCCCGCAAACGTGTGTACGTGCATTTATAACATGTTCATCTCTTGGAATCGAGGAGAGCGTTTGTGTGTGTTTGTGTGTGTTCCAGCACGACTGCAATGCTGACGCACAAGCAACATTTACATTTCCTGAATAGCAGCTGGCTGGCTGGCTGATTCTAATGAATTCTGGTTGCGGTTTTTCTGACTTCCCTGCTCTCTCTTTTTTTTTCCTCTCCTCGCGCCTAACACAAACATGATCAATACTTGAATTAATGCGCAAGTTAAAAAAAAAAAAAAGTCAAAACATGTTGCTCTAGCCTCAGCCTAGCACCCACCCCGACAACCCTCTCTTCTCTCGCAGATGCGCTTAGAGGAAGTCAAGAGAGGACAAAGGAGAAAGTGGAGGCAGCGGAGCGTGCACGCGGGAGGAAATAAGCATTCATTTATAATGAACACGTTATGGGGGTAAATTGGAATCGTTCAGCTTTTTAGAAACTGTCATTTTTTTCTCCTCCGCTTTTATTTTTTTTCTTACTGCTGCTGTATTAATTTTAGTAATCATTAGTCAAGAGGTAATTATGTCTTGCTGCACGGGTGATGCCTCTTGTCAAGGAAGGCAGCGGCGTGGTGAATGACGTGCGCACTCAAGTGTTGTGTTGTGGCTGCGAGAGATGTTTGGCGAGGGTGCGGGGGTGGGGGGCGGTTGAGGACGTCAAAAATGAGCAGACAGCCCTACAGGTGCGAGCGTCGGCTCTGGGGTGTGTGGGTGTGTGTGTTTGTGTGTGTGTGTATAGGGGAGAGGGAGAGAGAGAGACAGCTAGGTTTTTTAGTGCAGTGTTTGCGCGCGAGTGACAGGGTGTGAGGCTCAATAGGCAGAACGGTGATTTGTTGGTATTGTATTCCTGTAATCTTCTCAGATCAGATCAAGCCGCGCCAATAATGCAACACTGAGCCAATAGCGCACTGCTCCTTCTTCATCTCTCACTTCTCACTCTCGGTGCTCACCCCCAACACCACCACCACCACCTGCCCCCTCCCGAATCCAACTCTCTCCTTCCCACACACACACACACACACACACACACACACACACACACACACCTCCCCGTTCCCACCCTCTCTGTGCCCCTCTTCCCTCTTCACTGCAGCGGGAGCCAGCTTTGCTGCAGAGGGAACGATGGAGTAAAGATGGAGAGGGAGGGAGAACAAGAGCAGGGGAATAAGAACGAGAGAGTCGGGGAAGATGGATGGTGAAAAATCACGACAGGGTTGAGAAAGAGACTTAGAGACTGGAGACGAGATTGAAGGTGGACTGGCGGGACTGAACAGCCGACCATTACTGCTCGGCTCGGGTGCGTTCCTGGTGGTGCCTGATACTGAGTCAAACAGTGCTCTTTCTCCCCCGCACACACACGCGCACACACACGCACGCACGCGCACACTGGCCACAAGCATTTGAGTTTGTTTTTGGCCAGTACTGGGCGGCGCTTGGCAGAAGGAATTAAGCCTAACAACCGTGGCATCTGTCTCAGCAGCAGGAGAGTCCCGCCTCCCCACCCACACATGACCTGCCCCGCTTCCATTCACTGGGCCGCCCGCTGCCAGCCTCAGGATGGGCCGCTGCCTCCGCTGCTGCCCGCCCGTCCGTCCCCGCCCCACTCCCGCCATGCCAGCCACTCTTTTGCCTCGTCCGTGTTTCTCCCCCCCCCCCGAGCAACAACCAGGAAGCCCCGGCGATATGGCTGCTTCAAATATTCATAGCGGCCACGCCACAACGACACGGAGCAGCTGCCCCCCTTTTGTGTTGCAGCCTCTCCATTTTGAAAGGCGATTCTGAGGCCGTGCAGCCGCCGTTAACCCGAGCGCTCCGAGTTAGCCGCCCCTCGGTGTGTGTTGTAGGCGAGAGGCCGCGCCTCTGGTACAAACGGCCTGACCTTCCCGACCGATTTGTGGATGAGGCTAAATATAAATGCTTATCCTTCCCCCTTTTTGTTGCCATCCTCCTTCATCCACATCCAGCACCTCCCCCTCACCCAGAGCTGGGCCGTAACCACTGGCCCGGCAGCGGAGGGGTCACGCTGCTTAGCACCCAGCTGAAAAGCCAAACCAGAGCTGAGGAGCAGCATCGTAGCTCACATGCAAAGGAGACGGCGATGCTGGAGTTGAGGCAGGTGCACCACGGTCACACACACACACACACACACACACACACACACACACACACACACACACACACATCAGAGTCCAAGCTTCCGGGGGCAGAGAAGTTCTACTACGCGTCTCAGCCAAAGGCTCAATGAACTTCCATGCGGAGCGTCAGCGGATGCTGCAGTCTCCCTTCAACGCCCACTCCTTCTCTCCTTCTATCCTTCTCTGCGCTCATCTGCTCGAGTTCCACCGCACACTCGCCCGCTCTCTGTAGTTTACATCCCTCTCTCCTTTTCAATTTCTTTTAATGAACACCATCCCCCCTCACTTACCGCGCTGCCCTTCCCTTGCAGTCCTCCTGCAATTTATCCGCCTCTACGCCCGCTTCCTGTGTTTCTCTCCTTTCGAGACACTTTTTCTCGCTCGCTCGCCTCCCTTCTCATCGTGCCGAGGATGCCTGCCAGCTCTATACGTCCAGCTGCCGTGTCCTCTGAATTTGCTCGTTGTAGCTCAAGATTATTTCTCTGGAGGGACACCTGCGTGTGCCCACCGCCGCACTGTTCTATCCAACTCATCGAGGGACTTGGAGTGGATCTCGACTGCTCGGAGCTGCAGCTGGATGCTGCGGCTCGTGGCAAACAGGTGGCCTGCGGGGAGAGCGAGCGTCACCAGCGATAATCAAGACGGTCGGGTCGCGGCACTTCTACCTCCGTCTTTTCCCCGAGCTGCGACGGCACCTAAACAACAAGCCGTTATTTGCTAAAGCGCGCCATCAATATCATGAAGTTGCGAAGCTACCCGAGGAGCCCACCGACCGCCGGCGGCAACAAAGATGGATGGGACGGCTGCCGGAACTAATGTGGCAGCCGAGTCTCAAGACGTGCACTTGAATAATGTGCACCTCGACTTGTGGAGCTCGCTCTTATGTGATTATTTTAACAGCATCGGGCAGCCACAAATTGGCATTGATCATTGTTGGTTGGTTGGCTTTTAACAGCTGTGGCCTGGGCGTAATGTTCCCGTCAGGGGAAGGGGTTATCACGTGACCCCCTCTCCCTCCCTCCTCCCGTTTCTCCTGCCTCCTGTCCTCATACCTGTTAAATGGCGAGCCATCGTTTTTTTTTTTTTGGAGGGGTGTTAAAGGAAGGAGGGGGTGGGTGGGCGGTGAAAGAGAGCGATGCAGCGTGCAGCCCTTATTAGAGCTGTCCTCTAAGGCTGCCCTCTGACTGATTCCTCCTGTAAATCTCCCCTTTAATTGGAGAGGGCACAAGAGGAGAGGTGCTGCCTCCATCGCAAATGTATTCTGTGTCTCCGAGGATGGATCAGGAAGAGACAGGGAGAGAGCGAGAGAGAGAGAAGAGAGAGAGAAATAGAGAGAGAGGTACAGGCACGGCGGCGAACGTGTGGGTGAGGACTAAACACAAAGTCGGCGATATCAACATGATGAAGGCTCGAGAAGTGCAAAAGACATATTTACATGTGCCTGGCGGGGGGTTGGTGAAGAGGTGGGTGGGAGTGGAAGGCAGGCAGGTTGAGGAGACGAGAGAGTAACGTTGTAATGGAGGGAGGCAGGCAGAGGGAGAGAAAGAGAGATAGAGAGAGAGAGAGGTGGTGCTGCCGGTGGTGATGCAAGGATGGGGGGAGAAGGACAATGAGTGAGAAAGAAAGCGTAATGGAGGGAGGCTAAAAAAGAGATGGCTGGCTGTGAAAGAATAGAAGGTACGTGCGCCTGCGTGCGTGAAAGAGAGCGAGCGAGGGAGGAGGAAGGGAGGGAGAGAGAGGTAGTGGAGAGGCAGGCTGATTTCACCAGAGTTGCAGCCCTGAGTGTCCTCCCTTAATGGGGTTGCCATGACAACAGTGTGTAATAGAGTCAGGCTGGTGCGGAACGTGGGGATGTGCGTGCGCGCGTCTGCGCACGTGCGTGCTTTGATCCCCAAGTGATTGATTGTCTGAGAGGCGATATACTGTACAATGTAACACAAGTGCGCCGCCTCGGGCGCGGTTTCTTTCTTTTCTTTTTTTTTTTTGCTTATTTATCTATTTATTTTTTCCTGAAAGGTGGGCGGCGGCTTATTTCTTTGCCGCTGTTCGTTTTGGCCGCGTGTCCTTGCGCGAATGACAAGCGAAGGGACGACGGCGGGAGGTGGGGAGCGAAGGAGCAGCGGCAGCTCCGTCGTCTCGTCTCGGCAACGCAAACTGATGCGCGCTGACCACGTCGCGCTGCGCCGGGCCGGCTGGCCGTCTGATGTGACGACGGTCAGGTGACATTGTGTGCGCGCGCCGGGGCCCAGCTGTTACCGAGCAGAGGCCCCCAGAGTCCCGCGGGACTGCCAATCTGTCATCATTATATTAATGACACGCAAAGCACTGCTAGCAATGTCATCTCTTGTGTGTGCCAAAGCTAACGAGCGGCGCCCTAATTGTAAAATTAATTGAAAAACATTTTGATTAAAGACCACCCTCCCTTCTCCGGCCTTCTTCAATCTTCATCAGCTCTCCCTTCTCCTCTGTGCCGCCGCCGACTCCCGACCACCCTGGCTTTTGTCCCGTGTTAGTCTCCTCTCTGGAGACGCAGATTACGGATTCACGGTCTCCTCTTACTTATTTCTTTTTTCCCCTCTCCCACAAATGCATCTCCGGCCTTCTTGCTCATGCTACGGTTTAACCTCTTTCAGAGTCGGCAAATATCCCTCCATCACCATCGTTTTGTTCCCTCCCTTCAACGCGCTCCTGCAACTCCCCGTCTCTTGTGACTTTCGTTAGGCAAATTACAACTCTTTTATGTGCTAAATCTGCCTCCTCGTTCCCGCTTCCCTCCTCCTCCTCTTTGTCTTTTTCCCACCAGACTCCCCTCTGAGCTGCTGTCTCTCTTGTCTCTTTCTCCTCACATCTCCATTACTGTATGTGCTACGCTGCGAGCGGGCCTGCATATGTATGTGGTATGCGGCGAGGTGTTGTGTCAGCTTTTGCCTCTTTACTCCACTCCCACTCGTCTTTTAGCCCTCTGACTGTTTCCTCTGACTCTAATTCACCCGCAGTCTTTATCCTTCCCCTCTATCCAGCAAAGCCCCGGAGCCGGAGGGAAAAGGGGAGCAGTGATACGGCCAGTGTACATTTCCACTGCTCTTTTGTTCTCCAGGCTCCCCTCTCATCTTACCTCTTCCCACTGCTCGCACTCTTCATCTCTCCAGTGTGGGCTTAGCTTTTCTTTTCCTCTTTTTTTTTTATCCGCTTATTAAAGCATCACAGCAACATGTCGGCCTTCCATGCACACACACATACACACGCACCTGCCCGTGATGTCCAGCACATGTCCTAATCTGATTAAGTAAATGACACATGACTTGTTGCTGCTCCTTTCTGTGACTGAGAGCAGTCGGTAGGTGCGGAGTGCCGGAGCAGATGGTGTGGTGCGTGAGACTGTGTATAGACTGGGACAATGGGAGCACAAGGGCTCATTAATGTCAGCGGCTGCATTAATGATAGAGACGAGGAGGAGGCATTGATCATGAGGGTGTAATCAATAATGGGTCATATCGACCGCTGTAACACTTTGTCACCGTGCGGATCGACATCCCTGCTGGACGCCGGGCTCCTAGGGGAGAGCGCCACTGTCGGCCGCCAGGCTCCGAGGTGAGGTGCACAGGTCACACTCGAGCGGTCAATTACACGGGCGCTTTAACGGCGCACGTTTTCAACGTCGACCTTTAAAGACCAGAGACTGAGAGACTGAATGGAAACATTAGCCGGGGAATATACAAAATTAAAGTATTGTCTCAATCACGCTGGCAGCCTGCTCTCTTTCTATCTCATTTCTGTGACTCAGACGGTTTCCCAGAGAAGAGTTGGTAGTGAGTGAAACGACAGCAAAGTGACTGTAACAATAGGTAGAGTGTTGCCATGGAGACGCAGCACCACAGCTCGGCGGCGTGGCGATAGCACAGTCTGTGCCGTTCCCTTCATTGCGAATCCCACATCTGAGTATGAAGCAGGAACAGGTGTGATCAACAGCTTTCTTAAATGTAAGAGGGGATGGGGTTCAGGGAATGTTTAGCACCAGGAGGGATGTTTTTCCTTCCCGTCTCTCTGTCTCGCTCTCTCAATTGAGAGCAATGCTTGCTCAGTAGTAATGATGACCTTGGGGAAAGAGCGTGAGACAGGGCCTGGATCATTGCTGGCGCACATTAAAATGCAAGGTGCGGGGGGGGGGGAGTGGTTGTGGATGAGCAGCGTGCTGGAAGGTACAGCGTTTAAGGTGAACACACTGAACGCAGACTTTGATTTCGTCCATTACAAGTGTTTGGCTGTCGGCACACAAACCCTCAGCCTCCTTCTCTCTAAAGTCTAGCGGCAAAGAGGAGATGGCAGCGTTGGACAAGATGTTGGTCGTGTGTGTGTGGGCTTGGCCCAAAGGCAGCTCAACCAAACAGCTGTGTGTTAGTGCCAGTGAGTAGACATTTGGTCCACTCGACCCATAACGCTGGCACACGGGGCTGGCGGAGCGACGTCCAAGTCCTCCTCTCAAATCCTCAGTCCATCCGTCCACCCCCTCTCATTGTCCCCGGGGCAGCAGCCGGCCTCGGCTAAATACTGATCTGCCTGAACAGGCACAGGTGCAGCGGGGGGTCTGTCCCGCTGCCAAATGTTGTGCTTGCGGTTTTCCTTTGGGCTTACGAGAGGGTTGAGGGAATGAAAAAAGCTGCAGATGCGAGTGTTTGATCAGCCTGCTGATACAAGAGAGGAGGGGAAAAAAAGGACGAAAGGGGCGAAATGAGAAAAAGCAAAAGGATATTGAAACGACCGGCAGGAATAATTTCCATCGGCTTGAAACGCCAGTCGGAGCAACGGTGCAATGATTCCAGAAGTGCTGTGCAGCCTCGGGAGTCATCGGCGATTGAGTAGAGGTCTGCTTGTATGTCCAGACACCGGCAGTATGCCTGCAGCTGTCCTTGGGGAGCTGTGTTTGGTGCAGAAGTGTGTGCCAGAAGTATCTTTAGAGGAGCGTGCTGCAGGCGTCCCTTTGGGAGTGCAGGAAGGGGAGGGAACGGAGCGAGTGCTCTGGTTTCATGTCTCAATCAGGGAAGCTTCAGGAGTGCCTCTCAAGGCTCGAGGAGAAGCTAACGTCCATTTGTAGTGTATTTAAAAGAGAATGCTAGCACTTGAAGGCTGCTTATTGCTTCGCATTGCTGAACAGAGAGCGAGCGGGAGGAGATACATCCGTGAAAGCACCGAGAGACTGACACACACAGCCAGCACGGCGAACCTCCCTCTCTCCCCGGTCTCTCTCCCTTTGAATGCCCTTGCTTTCTCATTTGCTTTATGTCTCCCAGGACAGTGCTCAGAAATGTTGAAATGGGGCCTAGCCCATGAAGCAAAGAAGAACAGTCATTTAAGCCAAGTTAAACAAGGGCACTTAGATTTTAAAAGGGGCCATAATCTTCAAAAAGCGACGCTTTAAAATCAATTGACAAGACATATAAAAAGTAAAGACAGATTCGAGAGAACCGCGTCGTCGCCGGATCCGACTTTTATGAACGAGGAGGTTTTAATTGAGCGTCATATTTGTTCCGCACGTGCTTCTGCGCACATGCGTGGTTCTCGCTCTGTGATTATATCTCTGTGTGTGTGTGTGTATGGGCGTTTGCCGGGCAGCGCAGGTGGACTGGATCAGTATCTAGAGCAGCACTGAGCCAGTGATTCAGCCCGCACAGTTTGGGCTGGAATCCAATCAGGGCAGCCATCTGGTGACCAATCATGGACTGACTGTGATGTCACAGAAACAAAGCTCCAGGATGCAGGAGCGAGCTAGGAGGGGTAAGGGAACCACACTGAAACTGCTGCTGGGAACTCGGGGGATGAGGGAGCCGTAGCTAAGTGAGCGTCAGCGGATTGGATGATGAGGCATGAGGGTGCAAACTGTGCTGCTGACTAGAATGCTGGGTCACTGAGACCAGCCCGCTCTCATTTTGGAAATGCGGAAAGTGTTGTGCTTCTTCACTGATAGGCAGGGATCATTGGGCCGAGCACGAGCTTCACTCGCTGCGTTTCCATGACAGTTTTTCACAAAATAAAAGTGATATTTTTGAAAATTTCGACTAAGTACAATTTTGCTGATGTTCCCACTGAATGGTGTGAAGCGCATAAGCCGCAATTCTCGTTGATCTTCTTTTTTGGTTGTTATATTTTTCTCTTTGATTACTAGTAAAAAGAATATTCTGTCTCCTCCTCTGTCCAAAGTTAACGCTCTATTTTCACTTGGAGCGAACTGGTGACGTAACCCTGTACGTCACGTTCGGTGACAGTTTAGCAAAGTGTCTGTTTCTATTACCAGTTTTTAATTGTGATATTTAGGTTTTGCGAAATCCCTGGGGTAATGGAACCGCAGTTACTGACGTTCATCGACGAGCAGTTTTTCTTCCCCCCCCCCGTCTCGTCCGTCCAGCCTGTTTACTGTTGATGAGTCGTGGAGGAGAAATTGTCATTTGTCTTTCTTTCACTTTGCGGTTGACGGCAATGACACTGGAGCCTGCATAATTAGGCCAATGTACTCTTATATGCGTGACTGACAGCTCTGTCAATTCTAATGTGATTAATATTTCAAGGCTCCCTTCTGTGCGACTGTGTGTCCATAATTTTAAACAGTCTAGGAGAGAGAGAGAGAGAGATGCAGCGAGCCGCGCTGGTCTGCAGCACCCACTGATTCGCCCTGATCTGTTCCCACGGTGGAAAGGTTGCCAGGCTTTTACACCACTCGCGGTTAGCGGGCCAGAGGGGCGGCGGCGGCGGCGGCGATTGACAGATAGAAAGGCCCCGGGAGAGTGGCTGTCACGACTCAAAGTTCCTCCGTAGGGCACCAGAGGGGACGGGCGATGGTCTGCCAAGAGAGTCTCACTGCAAGTTGACCTTAAAAAAACTCTGTACAGCGCCAGCTCTCGCGCTAACGCCCAGGTATGTGAATATTTAATCGGCCCTTAAGCAAGCTGTAGAATATTCCCGGGCCGTTTGAGGGTAGCACGGCGCTAATGTAGCGGCGTATTGTGAAGTCTCACAGCAGGTCCCGGTCAATTTTTTTTTTTTTTAACATTAACATATATGGCCGGAAATCTGAACAAGCTTGCAGTATTAATGCAAATCCCCCATTCAGCGTGTACAGTAGTAGCGTGGGCAGCGGAGGAGGGATCTGCTGTCGCGATTACTAAAACCAGTTAAATCCACCCCCCTCCCTCTCTCTCCCCCTCCCTCTCCCCTCCGGTGCTTATCTGATCAGTGGAGCGACCAGCTCGCCCCTCAGCGCGGGATTTAATATCAAACGCAGGACGTAAGCTGTGTTCAATAGGCGTGACGCGGATAAACACCGGCGGGGGCACGCAATGCCTTGTCGTCGCCACCCCACCCCTCCCCCCACCCACCCACCCGCTTTGCATACGATGCCAGCAGGGGTAGGAGGAGTGTGGTGTTTTGACATCAGTACGTACGCAGGTAAACAGTGGGGAGGGAGCCCACGAGCTGGACCTCGCCCGCAGACTCACACAGAGAGTGTGAGACCAACAAATGGAGGGGGTGGAAAAAATAGTTGGGATGAAGGGGGAAAAAAAGAGGTGAGACGGAGGCAATCGTGCAGAGAGAGACAAATCCGAGGGCCTCGCTGGAGGGGAAGGAGTCGCACAGTGTGTGTGTTGATGTGTGTGTGCGCGCGCGTGCGCCTACTCCACCGGCCTGGTGACTTCAGGTGTTATCTTCTTAGCCTCCAGACGTGACAGTGAGATAATTAGAAATGTTAGTACCCACTGGAGGTTGCACCGGGCTACCAATTCTCTCTCTCTCTCATTTGCACTTGCTCTTTTTTATTGTTCATAAACACTCGCACGCACACACTCACCGAAACACACACACGCACACTATCTCGGATTCTATTATCCCTCCTGGCCTGCATTATGAATGACACTCTTAAAACTGGGAACGACTCGGCCGTGCAGCAGTGGATCACAATTAACGTCGGCGTCTGGCATCTGTGGAAATGATTGTCGCGGACCCATTTAAATGTGAAGATAACCCCTTCCGCTTTTTTTTTTTCTTCGACTTAATAGGAAATAGTTTCTCTTACACTAATGTCTATCTGTGTATACGATAATTAATTGTTTCATGCGTTTGTTGCAAATTTGATAACTCATTAGAATCGGGGGAAACTTGGCCGTTAACTACAATATTACGACGCGAACAGGGCGGAAAATGGATTGAAAGAATTTAATTACTTTCAGGATTAATCACACCGCAAGATAAGTATTATGGATGGCAAATAGCAGTTGCGTTTTATTTCCTTGAACAAACATGGACGGTACACATCGAGTTCTGATGAGGCAAACACTCGCAGCTTATTGTAGCGGCGGGACATTTTTATCATTCTGACAAACGCATCTCGGCCGTGGGAAAAGGAGCAACAATAAAAAAAAAAAAGAGACATGCTCACTCAACTGTTTCACATGTAACTAAAAAAAAAAAAAAGTGAGGTGAAGCTGGGAGAGGATAGACAACCTTGTTTGCCCTCCCCTGGATCACGATCAACATGCACGGCAGAAATCCCTGTCCCAAAGGTGGACGTGGGGACGGCTGACACCGAGGACTCCCAGGAATTCCCCCGCCTTTAAATTAGCTTTGTAGCCTCGCTTACTCAGCCAGCGCGGCACAAGCTGTGGCGCAGCGTGTGAACACCGGTGATAATGAAATGGCACACCATCGACATCATTGAAGATAATCTTGGCTCATTTCATGCTGGGACACATAATCCCTGAATTGCTGGGAACAACAGGAAGAGCTAATTCTTGCCAGAGCACAAAGATAAAAGCACGACGACGACAAAAGACCTCACAACAAAACGCCGCCCTGTTATTACTCCCGTCACTCCCACTGCTCCCTGCGTGGAAGAGTGAAGGAGCGTTACAGTATATAGGTCGGTTTGCAGGGAACAGATAGCAGGTCAAGGCAAAGTCTCGTCGGAAGACTTCTCAAGCATCACTCTAATTGAGCGCCATGTAGTTAATTGTTTGTGCGTAGGAGGGGAGAAATCAATCTGTTTTCTCACTGCTGTGACTTCTAGGCCCTGGGGGTGAGAGACTGGAGCTGGCAGACACATGCAAACTCACACACACACACACACACAGACAGACAGACAGACAGACAGACACACACGTGCTGTTCTGCCAAAACAAAAAAAGCAAAAAAAGCAAAAGCAAATCCCCACACCATGCCCTGCAAGCATAAACTTGCACACTCGGGCCCACCCTTCCTCCACAGGCGCATGCACTTGAACGTGCGCATGCACACTCCCCTCCTCAGAGGGAGGATGATGTGCATGGGGGTTATTGAGTCAGGGTAAAGTCAGATCCATCTATCGATCGGCCGCTCGCTAAGAGAGGAGTCAGGAACGTGAGACCCGCACAGGTCAGGGGGCCGGGAGACTGGGAGGGGGTGGGGGGTGAGAGATAGTGAAGGAAAGTGAGAGAGTAAAACCCACAGATCTTTTACAAGCTCCCCACCCCCCACTCATCCTCTCTTAATGCAGAGCCAATACTCTGCCGTTCACGTAGATGTTCGGCGGAGCTCTGCTCAGCCACGTAAACAATAGAATTCATCTCTTTCACCGCGAGATCGACTCGGCCCCACATTTCCAATCAGCGGGCGGAAAAAGAACAGAGAAACTCACTAATAGAAAGTCGGTGCGAGCTACCGACGTCAATTAACATAAAAATGAACTTGCTAAATAATGGACTCATTTGCATATGCATCATCAGCTTACTTACATCTCATTAAGTTATATTTAGAGGTGTTTTAATTTATGACTCAGCTATGCTGTCGGCTGCTGCCTTTGTCGCGTCGGAAACGAGTGAAGGGAAAAACAAATAAGCGCTGCCTTCTCTCTGTAGTTTCCCTGAGAGGAGGAACACAAACTGTTTAAACAATTTATGAGGAATTTCGCAGTGAGCGAGAGTCACCTGAGCCATTTGCTTTTCTCCACTGGCAGAATCAAAGCCGCCAGCTCAGGTCAGATCTCTTCTGAGCCACCACACGCACCTCTACCATTGGCTGACAGGATACGGTGGAAAATATGTAAACTCTCACCGCATTGGTCGAGAGTTGTTTATTTCACCCTCTCCTCTATTATTGATGGTGGCGAAGCTGGCTGGTTTTTCGGATGATGAAAACGGGATAAGAACTGCAGGGGGAGCATGCGAGCGCAAAATAGGGGTGGGGGGTGGGAGCGCAGAGACGCAGATATGTGGTTGGTGGGTGGGGGGTGGGGGGTGTTGATAAGGTGGAGGCGTACAAACAGCGCCATCCTTCACTTGGATCGTAGCAGCGGGCGCCATGAGATGTCTGTTGATTCATTTCCCCCTTTTACTCGCTTGGTTCCCTTTCTGTCTTCTTCTTCTTCTTCTTCTTCTTCTTCTTCTATTTTTTTTTCTTTTTGCGAACAAAGGCAAATGGCGGGGGTGATTCAGAGTGACCAGACGCTCGAGACACCCGCATCGGGAGGGGTGGAAAAGGTCACACAAAACGGGAGACTCTGTGGAGACCGGCGAGCGGAAAGAAATGTGTCGATGAACCGATGCGCTGGGAGCCTCCTGGGAGAGCCGGCATGAAGGCGAAAAATGAGTATTTAGAAAGAACAAAAAAGCAGGGGATGGTGTGTTAGAGGTGTGTGTGTGTGTGTGTGTGTGTGTGTGTGTGTGTGTGTGTGTGTGTGCATGCTCGCGTGTGTGCTTCTACAAAATTTGAGGTGCGCATCTGGCTCGGCGTGTCTCAAGGCATGACCATTACGCCAACACGCGTAAATGCCGACAAACAAACAAGCGCGGCGCCGGCCCGCCAAGGTGATGGATGTGTCTGTTAGCTGCGCATGCGCCGACTCCTCCGCTCCGAGTGGTGGCGGGCGGGGCGGACGGGGAGCTAGCAGTCAGGAGCCAGCAGACTCCCTGGATCGTCTCCACGCACTAATGGGTGCTCACCTTGTGTGGATTTCCGTCAAAGCGTTTCCAACGTTGGTAATTAACGAAAGCAGGCAGTGGAAAGCAGCACCTGTTAGCGGCACCCGGCTGACGGAGGACTCGAGCTTGGCGCTCTGGGCTGCGTCTCCCACTGCTCCTCTCTAATAAACAGATCAACAACGCCCATCCCCTCCGCTGGCTTCCCGGCATGAACATGTGCTTCCTTGTTGGATTGTATTCATCATCGTGAGCGAAAGGGGGCGAAAAAGTAGATAAGAGGAGGGAGATTTTTTTTTCTTTTTCAGTTCAGCAAAAACATGCCTTTTTTTTTCGCAGACAGACAGTGAAGGGACAGCTGAATGCATCGACGACTGTGAATCATACTGCCTTTATCAAACCGCTCCTTTTCTAATATGCACGCATCAGAAAGGTGGCTGCCTTTTCATTGAAGCAGATTCATAGGAAGGATAGTCTTTTTCTCAACTCATTCAGCTGCTTCAGAAATACACCCTATACGCAACCTAAAAATAGATCTGGTTCCAGGTTCCTATTTTAGGGTGTTATTGGGACAGTTCGGGGTTCTTTTACAAATGTGGTGCTTCATCTGAGAGGATGGAGCAGCCACAAGTCCATTCCAGTCCGCCACTGGGTCTTGGCACCCAGTGGCGGACTTGGTTTTGCAGTGCAAAAAGTAGAGAAGAACCAACAAAAATCTTGAAGTGAAAGTGTTGCGTTTTCAACCTCGACAAATTAAAATGCTTCCATGTGGAAATGATTTGCTCAAAAAAGGAGTATATGTTGCACGTGGGCGCTATAGAGCGCCGGGCTATTTGTATGTGGGCCACCTCTTGCAGGAGTGTTTACGTGAGAGAGGGACAGGGAGACAAAAGGTCGCACAAAGTAGAAACAAGGAGTGAGTGACAGCCATGTTTTAGAATTGGGCCTGTCAGCTGTAGGGCCGCCATGTCAGGACATCCAGATGCCCACTCGGCCCATTGTAAAGCCGGATAACTTTGGCAGGCAGATTGGGGTCACCACTATCAAATTAGATGCATCACACACACACACACACACACACATACTCGCATGCGGGCATACACACTTATCGTTGCACAACTACAAATCACCCTGACATGTGCATTGGGGAAAAGGTAGACATGTTTGTGTTCTGCTCACATTGCTTCTTTTTGCGACGCACAACAAAATCAAGCAAACAACTCCAGACAGATGTGGAGGATCAAAGGAATACATAGGTTTTAAAGCAGAAGTACGAAAAGTAGCCCTAAATTGCGCTCCCGACCGCCCCGATGTCACAGTGAGACTGTGGAATTAGGTTGATTTCAATACGCTCATCTGGGGGAGTTAAGGACAATGTTCTCCTGGGCTTACACGTAGCCCAACTTTTTTGTTTTTTTTGTTTTGTTGCTCCTAATCAGATTATTATAACTGGGAAATCTGAAAGCATGCAATGCATTTCAACAACATTGTTGGATTTACATATTAAGGGCACAGTTTGTAAATCTATTTATAGTGGTAGAACTTCCGCTATAACTGTGACGTGCCTTGCAAAGATTAAGGGACCAAATTGGACATCAGAAAACAAGGTTCAATGTATCATGTATATTCTTTCACACGCTTTATTGCTTTCATAACTGACTCATGTCTACCTGCACCAAGATCATTTTACTTCATGATAAAGTAACTGTGTGTACACAGCAACAGATGAGACAAGATCTTTGTTAAAACTGTTGACTTGTTCATCTCTTCTTGTCCCCACTGGTCGGCTTGTAACCGGTTTGTATTGCAAAAAACCCGTTGCCTGTTCAAAGAGCAGATCTCTAAAATGGCAAGTTGAAGATGTGACGGCATAATTAGTTAACAGCGCGACTGACACAAAAGACGGATACTCCCATTGTAAGGGTCTCAGCAATGAGATGAAAAGAATGTCAACCTATTTTTAAATGTCACTGTCTCTTCTCGTTCTGGATCCCTGCTCCACTTTGTGCCACAGATCTAAACTGGGTCAACATCACATGTGGCGCCCCGGTGGGCCCTTCTGTGCGTGCACATGTGCGATTGTGCGCCCGCGAGTGAACATGTGCGCAAACGTTTCCAACCATGATGGCGCGCTCGTTCCCGGGACGGGACGGGACGGGACGGGACGGGACGGGACGGTCCGGGGTTGCCTTTCGAGGGCCCCGCTGGTTTGTAAACAGTGGCAAATTACCCCCCCCCCCAATCCATGTGCTGTTATTATTGTCTATCGTTCTCCAATTAGCAGCGAGCATGTATTATCTGCAAATCGTTTAAGTCCGTTTGTGCTCATTATGAGAAAAGTGCTGCAGGCGGGAGAGTGAAAAGGATTTCTTTGTGTGGGTGACAAGAAACTTTGAAAGCACTTTTCCGTGCGACGTGCACTCTGCAGCGAACACGCACAGAAGCGGTAGCGCGGCAGAGAGGCGAGGCTTGCGCTGTTGGAGCTTCCAGTACTAATAGATCCTGATAATAACACACATCTCGCAGCACGGCCTAATGAAGATGGATGTGGCCGGGCCTGGCAGTTCGCAGGCACCCGGGGTGGCAGCCTGCCAGTCACATCCCAGTGACATCTGGGAGCAGCCCCGGCGCAAAGGGCGGAAGGTTCGAAGATCCACCGGAGAGTTCAATTTCATAACATTATGATGTTATATCATAATCCATTGTTGGTTGGCTCGCGTGATTAATGCCGTGGGGGCCGGCGGTAATCACTCTCGCCGCGCGGACTTAATAGTCACGGCAAATTCGTCATTTCCCTCCTATTGATTTCGCGACGCAACTGGCGCCGACAAAGTTGACAGGGCAGGTTGACTGATACGGCGCGCATCTCATTTGACTGCGAGGTTTGGGGGAAAAGCAGGGTGGAGATAAATGGAGTAGAAAGCGCGAGAGAGCGTGGGGGGGGGGGAAAGTCAAAAGCCAGAAATGAGATGGAGACGTATCTGGGTGCAGACAGATGGGGCATAAATTGTGCTGCCTAACTGTCTGTGTCTTCTGGATGTTTTTTCTTCCTCCCCATTTAAATCAAATACATTCCTGTGTGTCTGGTTTAGCTGATCAGGCCTGTTTCAGCTTCCCTCAATGTAAAAAACACCACGTTTTCACCAGTTTGGCGACTCATCAGTCAGTTCCGTCCAGTACGTGTCCGAGATTCAGTCCTGTAAGATATTGTGCATCGTAAAAGCTAGGCCAGGGGAGGAGGGGGGTGGCGGGGTGGGGGAGCGGGGGGGTTGTGGGCGGACAGGTGGGCGCTGAGGTCACTTCCTCTGGCAGCTGCGGCGGCGGGCATCACAGGGGCGAGCATTGATGCTGTGTGGCATTGGCCCTTGTTGCATCAGCAATAATGAACAGTGACAAGCTCTCCGTCACCACAATAAATCACGGAGGGCCACACTGGAGACGGCCAACACCATGCCGGCCAGCGCGCTATCTCCGCTGCGCTGTGTCACCGCTGACGAACAGGCGACCTGGCGAGGGCCAGACAATCTCCATCACTCATTGGCCGACGCAACGGTGTTATCGCGTGCGGTCAACACCGCTCTTGATTGGGAGGAGCACGTGTCAGTCAGGGGAGATTTGGGGCTCTCCCCCCCGGCTGCTCTACAGCCAATCATTGAATAGTTTCACTTGTTTGTTTGTGTGTGCGTGTGTGTGTGTGTTTATATACATATATATTCATATATACATGTGTATGCATGTATACATATGTATGTATTTATATACATATACATATGTATGTATATAAACTACCAGTCAAAAAGACAGACACTATGAATTGAATGTCTTTTCTTTCATTCTCATGACTATTGACTTTGCAGTTTCTCACTGAAGGCTACGTATGAACACACATGGAATTATGTCGGAAACAATAAAAGTGTAAAATAACTCAAACACGTTTTATATTGAAATTCTTAGCCACCTTTCATATATAAACACATTTAGAGTTATTTAACATATTTTTCTTTGCTGCATAATTACATATATCTTGCTCATATATTTAATGTCTTCAGTATCTGGATCAGTATCTGTGTAGAAAGTTGTAAATATATAAATATATATATATATATATGTATATATATATATATATATATATATATGTATATATATATATGTGTGTGTGTGTGTGTGTGTGTGTGTGTGTGTGTGTGTGTGTAGGCTCTAGAGATTAGATTAGGAGAGTTGCAGTTTTGGCTTTGTGGGGGAATACAGCCAAAGTCAGATGCTGAAGCACTGAAAAAAAAAAAAAAAAAAAATCGTACAGGAGTGTCTATTGAACAAACTGAGAGGGGCTCTTCCCCCCTTCCCCCCCTCCTCACGTCTTTACCTCTTTGAGAGCCACACCAGCCCTGTTTGATATCCCTCCACTGTGTTCTGCAGCTCTGCAGATTCCCTCGTCTCATTTGCATTCCCTTAAAGTACACTTCCATTTAAGTCTCTCCCTGTATTTTTTTGTGCGTATGTGTGTCTTTTTCCTTTTTCCTTGTGTTTTCTTCAAATACGTCTTTTTTGGTTTTGTTTTTTTCGCCTGTGGTTGCTGTTTTGGAGGGAGCCTTATTCCCTGTTGGCTACATAGCCCTATCCCCGCTCTTCCTGAGTCAGTAATCAAACACATTGGCCCTAATACACAGGCCATTACAAGCGCTCTGATGTTCCATCTGCACACAGTCGGCACAATGGTGTCATTATACAAACAGCCCTGCTGCTGCAGCCGGCGAGATACTACCACACCAGAGTCCCGGCCTTAAATGACCCACCCCAGTAAATGGAGAAGTGTTGGGATGATCTGACCTGAATGTGCTTGTGTAGTCACTATGGCTTAACAACATTATCCATCTCAAATGAATGTTCTAGTGTTAACGCCGGGCTATCGCTCCTCGCTGTGACCGAGGCCTGCGTGTGGGCCGCAGAGCATCGATGCAAATGTAATATAATCAGGTTGTTGTGAAGGAGTAATGTCTAATGCTATTGTGTTGTCCTTGCTAGCGATAGCCTCGCCAAAAAGGATTAGGGAGATTAGCGATAGGACCAACTGGAAGATAACAATGCAAGAGGAGGGGCGAGGGCGGAAGGGCGATGGTTTACATGAGCAGTTTTTTGTTTTGCTTTGTTTTGTTTTTAATTTCTGCAGGGACATTGCTTTGAACTTGAATGGCAGCTGTTGGCATCGCTAGGTGGGATTGTGTAATTGCTCAGAAATCATGCCGTTGCAGCTTTGGAGTGTACTGAGGGGCGAATATTCTCTATCATTTTGCAGATAACAATTTTAGGCGGGGCCATACCTCTCCGTCAATGTCACTCTCTCCCCGCGCCTGCACATCCAGCGCGAGCCCAAGCGTGACCAAATCATCCCTTTGCTTTGAATAATCAGTGAATTAAATTCCGCGGCCGTTCCCCGGGCATCCTGGGAGGCAGGTCTGACAGCAGACACACAGAACGGCTCTGGGCAAAGCTCCATCAGATGCTGATGGTAATGATATTTCATGGTATGTCTGCTGCGTTTTCCGGAGAAAGAGAGAAAGGATAATTATATTCACTTTGGCGAGTAATTAGTTTTATGGAGGTGAAGAAGTAATTAATGAATTCTATCTCACTCTCATTTATTGTTACACTTCCTCGTATTGCTCCCGCTCGCCTAACTCGAGAGAGTACAAAAGAGTATAGAGTGTGACAAAGCTTCGGCGCCGATGAGTCAGAGGGAGAATTACTTCGAGGCCCCTGGGCGAAGCATACGTTTTTGTCGTCCTCTGCTGTCTCATCAAACGCTAACACTGCGTGGCTGGCCTTCACTTGGGTCTACCGATACGTCTCCTTTGAAACAAAGCGGCAGTCTGAAACCTGACTGTAACCAAACCTCAGCACTTGGCAAAAGAAATCCGATGTTTTTTCAATTTACTCCAATTTGAGGCGATCATGGGTCGGGGGGTGGGGTGGGGGTGGGGTGGGGGGTTGTTCCCACCGAAATTTTCACTTGATCACAAATGTTGGAGGTTTGCGTCGCTTTCTGATTCGTAAGTGAGATATGATTGCCATTCATTCGGTTTTGCACGCTTGGCTGTGTCAGATTCTCTGAGGCAATCATTTCCTTGATGGCGGGAGCTTTGCCGCTGAACTAACTATTTGTTGTTGAAGCATGTGAGGCATAAACATCAATCCGCAGAGCGTCGGGGAATGGCGGCGCTTCATCTCAGGATGCAAAGGCGCGCGTGAGGCAACAAACCGTCAGAAGTTATCACTATCAAATATTAAAATCAATCAGTAGTGTTTTCCTAACTGAATATAAGCGCGTGTTGGTGCCCCCCCCCCCCCCGTGGCCTCCTTGATTTTTCTTGTTTGTGCACCTCTATTCATTGTTAAATACGTTGAAATGGTAATTTTAATGTTAGTGTTTGTCAGGCCACTTTATATGCACAAAGCGTCCTTGCGGCAGCTCTTAGCGGAACGTTTGCTTTTCAGAGGCGCATTTTTGATTCTCGGCACTGCACACATTCAGCGTCTTTGGAAACGCAGTCGCACGTAAACAGCGAGTTGCCTCACACATTGCACGCTTGTCTCTCCCTCCTTGATATTAGATTACCCTCTGTGGGGGGAAAAGCTGAGGAAAGCAAGCCTGGAGCTGTATAGCGGCCCAGAGAGTTGCACCAGATTTTCTAATTATGCAGTAAAACTGTCTGTAAGCTCTTTGTTCTCCTGCCTTTTGATTCTGGTGGGTAATGTTCCTAAATGCCTCTCTCCTTTTTCTTTTTTTTCTTTTTTTTCTCGAGCGCACTGAAATAGTTTCGTGATGGGGAAAACACGAATGTTCCTCGCATCAGACTCGCACTGTGGTAACACAAAAGGGGGAAAAAAAGTACTTGTGACATCCACTTCTTGATGAGCATGCCTGCTAAAGCAAAGAGGATCCTTAATGATCATAGTGATTATCGTAATGATCCAATCGAAGTAGATAATGAGGTTATTTGCTTTGGATAAAGGCACCCTGCAAATTTAAAGGAACAGGAGGTAGTACCCCAAAACATCACAAGAGAATTGTGTGCTTGAAGGTTCCATAGTACAAGACCGAGTGGCATCTAGTGGTGGAGTTGCTGATTAAAGCCAATTCAACAATGTTTGGAATGGATTTTATGTATCATTGAATAATATGCAGCGCTCAGATGCAATGTGTGTCCTCTTGTGCGTTCAGTCAGTGTTGGTAGCCCAGTCTGGCTACCAACACTACTAAGATATCTGATTACATTTGCCCATAGCAACAACATGCAACCTTTGTCAGTGAAGACATCGCAAGGCAGGCATCCCTCCCAATAGGTGTCATACTGTTGGCCGTTATTTCCTCAGCTTTAGTTTTATGTTGGAATTGAGGGGCAGGAGATGCTGAGGTAAAACGGCTGCTAGACTCAACCCTGACCTCAGTCTTTGGCAACATTTTGCAATTCAGTTTTTAAGATTGATTGCGGATGCCAGTCAACCAGTCACTTCGGCACGAGTGCGGCCAAGCTGTCGTCTCCCCCCCCCCCGCCTCCCCCCATTTTGTGAGCTTTTTTTTTTTTGGGGTTTCTCAGGGATATGATGCTCCGCTCCATTAGAAGTGGAACAGTGACGATAATAATGGCGGATGTGATCAGAGCAAAAGGTCATTGTCTGGCCCCCGGCATGTAACATCCTCCGAGTGGGGCCGGTGATGAGGGCGAAGAGGGTGAACACACCCATCACACCCTCCAAAACCTCCTAATCTTCCTCAGCCAGCGGCTGACTCACTCAGAGATGCGGGCGGAAAAACAAATGCTTTCTTCTTTACCATTATTTGCAACTTACTTGCTGTTATTTTGCTCGTCTCACTTTGCTATTTTCAGCGTCTCCTTTCTCTCCCACTCCTTTTCATTTATTCCTCGGTGAACGGGAAGTCATCCATCCCTCACTTTTCTTTTGTTCCTTACTTCATTTGCTCCTGCTGTTCCTTGTTTATTAGTTGCTCATGCCGCGCGATGCCTCCTTTCATTTTTGTTTTGTTTAATTTGAGCCTCCCCTGCATTCTCACTTACCCTGTTCCTTCTGCGCGCCGTTCCTGCGACGGTGAATTGTTTCGTAATGCCAGCTTTCTTTTCTGTCACAAAACAAAATCAATTTATCCACCCTCCACTTTTTCCCTCCTTCACCCCTTCAATCCCCAACCTGCCATGCTGCTGTTTTTTTCTTGTTTTTTTTTTTTGCTCTCTCTATCTAGGCCTTCTTCATCTTCCGAGACCCCAGGAGAGCTTTTGTTGAAAAGTACAGACAGAGGCACGGCCGAAAAAGAAACAGGCCAGAAGACAGATTTTCCTTATTAAAAACAGCAAAAGTTGGAGAGTGGGGGGAAAAAAGGGTGGAAAGAAACAACGGCTTGTCACCACGCAGGAGGGGATCGCTTTTTGCTCATTAATAATACAGCGTGGTGGGGGGTGGAGGTGAGACCCGGGTGGTGGTGGTGGGTGGGAGAGAAAAGGCCGTGAGAGAGAGAAGAGAGAGAGAGAGAGAGAGAGAGAGAGAGCGCGGGGCAACCGAGGCTGCTGCCATCCAGCATCACAAGTCTGCTGCTATTTGTTTACTGCTTTTCTGCTCTTTCTTTGGCTGACCTGCCCTCCCTCTGAGTGTGTCCTTTTCTCTCAGCAGCTGGTCGTGGAGGGTGGTCACAAACAAACCCAAATGAAGGCACCGACTGCACTTGTGCAGCAGTTTTGTGTGTGTGTGTGTGTGTGTGAAAGAGAGAGAGAGAGAGAGCATTTTGTAATAGAAATAAATGCCAACGTGCTTTTGTTGCTCCGTACTCGGCTTTTCACGCCCCCTCCCCCTCCCCCGATTTGCTCCTGCTACTGTACGACATCGAACATTCCAACCCACGCGGCGACACCCAGGCACGGTTGGTGACTGCGGGCCGGGTGTTGCCACTGGGGAGGAGGGTAAATATCAGGGAAGGTCAGGGAGAGGCGGGGCCGGGGAGGTGGAGGGAAAGCCAAATTGGTGACGATGAGGAGCGAGGACGAAGCCGCGAGGAAACGGCTTGGCTGCACTTTAAAATTTTGAAGGATTAATCGATGGCGAGCAAATGCGCACACATTTATGCACGCACACACAGACGCACACGGTCCTGCAGATACAGAAGAAGCGAGTCCAATCTCGGCGTTTCATCAGCGAGATCAGCAGGAGCGGTATTAGATCCAACAATGCCGATCCCACCGCATTCTGTCTTCCAGTCCCTGGCGGCGACGGGCACTGTCTGCTGTCAGAAAATCACAGCTAAAGTTCCAGATTGTGATTTATTTCATTAGGCAAATGAGATGTGCGAGCCCGACGGCGGCGCTGCTGACTGAGTAAACACTTCTCGCTGCCTCACTCGCGTTCGCACGCTCACGCACACATATGCAGCAAAAAGGGAAAAAGGAGATTTTTAGAAAAAGAAAAAAGAAGACACAAGACGCATGTGAGACGTGCGCTCCTCGCATGTTAAATATAGCTCAGTTAACAGCCCCAAAACATATGTCGCGTGTCTGATTCCATCAAACACCGTGGAGTGATGAGCTGGTGGCTGCAACAGCTGTTTGCATCCTGCACAAAATGGCCTCAGATCTCCCCCAGACGACTGCTCCTGTCTTTCTTTTCTCTCTTTCCACCTGACCGGCGAGGAGGAAGCCTCTCCCTCTCTCTCTCTCTCTCCCCGCCACCGTCGTCGTCGTCTCTCATCACCTGCACTTATACCGTTTAGTATGCCACCGCTGTTTTCAGCCGCCCGCTTTTCTGCAGAGTTATCGCATATTTCAGTGATAAATGCAGACCAAATTAGTCACCGCTGTCTAATTAAAATGCCGCGCCGAGAAGGAAAAGAATGAAAAACCGCGGCGGAGCATAATTCCTCCTTATGGACGGTTATGTTCAGACAGTTTCATATAAATGTTTGCGAGGCTGTTCCCTTCTTTTTTTCCCCTCCTTGATATTTATGCTTTTCTCCTCTCTGCTCCCCCCTGCAGGAGAACACCCCCAGGAGGAGGAAGAAGCCGTGGAGGCACCGCGCCCTCTCACCTGTGCCTGCTGCTGACCCGCCTGGACGGCTCAGCCCCGCCCACTGCCCCTCCCCCTTCTCACCCGCCCTCGGGCCTCGACGAGAGACGATGGCTCTGGCCGCCTGGATCGTCCTCACCTGCGCCGTGTGTCTGAGCCACGTTTCCCCGTCCTCGCAAGGTACCGCAAGCGAACGCCGACGCCGCCTCTGAGCGGCTCTCGCTTTGCAAACAAACCCTCTGCTGCTCATTTACACACACACACACACACACACACACACACACACACACACGACGCCTCCGCCGGAGCCTGACTTGCGATGCAGCGCGCGGCCTCCCCTGTGCAAACTAGCCTGACCGAGTCGCTGCAAATGACTATGTAATATTTATATGTTAACGACGTGATGAAGGCTGCGAGTGTATCGACTTGCTGACCAGGCTGGAAACCTGCGCCTGATTAACCGAAACCGCCGTGCGCACGTGAGAGTGCATGTGTGAATGTCAATAAAAAAAAAAAACGTCTGGCCATCTTGATGCCTGTCGGTGCGTGGCGGGGGGAGGGTGTGGGAGGGAGGGAGGTATAAGGGAGAATCCGTGCATGTAATGGCGCCATATGTGTGACCTCCTTGAAAGAGCCGTGTACCATTACATAGGATATTTCATTTAATGTTTGTGTGTCCTTGCGCGCTCACGGCTGGTTGCTCCGAGCCTGGCAGCAGTTGACCTCGTTGGGCTAAAGTGAAGCTGGAGGGAGTGCGTAAGTGTGTGTGCGTGTGTGTGTGTGTGTGTGTGTGTGTGTGCGCGTGTGTGTGTGTTTAAAGATGTATAAGGGAGAAGAGGGGGAGCGGGGATGGCTAGGGGGAGAAAGAGGGCAGGACGGGGAGAGGAGGAGGGGCTGTCGGGTGTCCTGCTAGTGGCCTGCCACACAGACAGCAGCACACCATCTGCTGCATGTTCTCAGTCAGCACTGTGCCAACAAGCTGCTGTGTGATGGACAGCGAGGACGAGGACGAGGAGGAGGAGGAGGAGGAGGAGGAACACACCCGCCAAGCGGGAGGCGATGGCGGCGTAGGTGGAGGAGGAAGAGAAGGAGGAGGAGGAGGCGTTGGTGGGTCGGTGGGGTGGCAGTCGGAGCGGTGGGAAAATCTAATTCGCCAGTCCCCGCCTTAGCACGCGCTCTGATTGGCTGGGTGGAGTTTTCAGTTTGAGTGGGAGCTGTTTTCTTTGTCTTTTTTTCCCCCTGTTTTCGCCTTAATTTGGCTGCGTTTTAACATCAGATTTTCGCGAGCGTACGTTCTGTTCCGTCGGACACATTTGGCCTCTGGCGCTCCGCTGCTTCTGTTTAGCGTGCGTGGGCGTGTGTGTTTGCCAGAAAACAATCCTCCAACTATCTGTGTGACCTGGCGCTTTGGGTTTTTATTTTATTTTATTTTTTAAAGAATGAATTAATAATCAATTTGTTGCTGTCTGTTCGGACAGCAGGCGCATGCGAAGCGTTCGGTTTGGGAAAAATTTAGCACATCTCTCAATAATACAGTCAGGCACGTTCACGGACACTGATTACACACACTTTGGTGATCTCTTCTTTTATTATTTTGCCGGAATTCTTTCTTCCAAGTGTGTCTGGAGAGGAAAAAGTAGAGGACAAAAAAAAAAAAAAAAAACGGGAACAACGAGCGGGAATTGAAAGTTGGAGGGCAGGATTTGACTGTGACAAGACTTGCCTGGAATCACTGGCGGGCTAATCACAGCTCATTTGGAAACCTGCGGGATCATCACACATGGCTTCACAGTGTAATGTGTACCCCCCGCTTCTCCTTGATGTCCCAGCTAATCTGCCCCGCTTTAACCTCGCTCAAATCCTAACTGCACATTCTCATATTTACTCCACAAACTCGCACATTCATTCTCCCTGCCAGCTCTGGCTGCTTAGCGTTAATTCCCCATGACGGTTGTGCGTGTCGCGAGTCCTCCTTATTCCGCAGCGCCACTCACCTGCCGACCGTTTTCGCTCGCTGATTATCCATTTGCGCTGCGGCGCACGTCTCCGTTTTTTGCCCGGGACGCTGCGCGAAAAACAATGGCGGGCAAATGAGAAGCGGGAAGTGCCGCTCTCGGCATATAGGGCTGCGTTGTAAAGCCCATCCAGCGGCCGCCTGACAGACTGACGTGCGCACTCTGATAAACAAAATGTCCCGCTGATTTCGCAGAACACCCCGAGAATGTGCGAGCCTTCATACGCGGCGGTGCTCTGAAAGCCCATTAGGCCTGCTTAATGTGGCAGGCATCGCGGGCAGCTGCGTGGTAACGCGGCGGCGCCTCGACACAGAGTTTTCATTTAGCGCAGCGTGTGCATGTGCGTGTCTGCGCATTTATATTCATCCGCGGACGGATTGAGAGTCACGACGTTCTAATGGCTAATGCTCAGCGCTCTTTAGCGTTGTGCATATACACTTAACGGCCGCTTTATTAGATTCAACACGCCGGCGCTGGGTTTGATCCCCTCAGTGGCAGAAACTGAACACGGTTGCAGCACCAGGACTTTTTTCTTTCCCCTCCGACCTTCGACAGTCCGGCCTTTGTTTAGCGCGAGGAGTGGCTCGCAGTGTGCTCCTCCGCTGCTGGAGCCCATCTGCTGGCAGCTCTGAAATGTTGTGCATTCAGTCGTCTGCATAGCTCAGTTTGTAACGACTGGTTATCTGAGTTCCTGTCATGTCATCCTGAACCCCCGCTGGCCGTTCCCCACGCCCACCTCCGGCATCAACATATTTTTCTCGGAGAACTTTCACTCTGAGGATGATTTTTTTTTTTTTTTTTTTCATCACAGAGATGGCTCTGCATGAAAATCCCAGTTGATCAGCAGTTTCTGCAAGTAGTCAGACCAGCCCATCTGGCACCACCAACAACCAGTCAAATTCACTGAAGTCAAATTCCCCCCATTCTGATGCTGGGTTTGATCTCCAAGCAGCTCATCTTCACCACGTCCCAATTTGCAATTAATGGCTGCCGTGTGATGAGCTGCCTGGATACTTGCGTTGACAGGTTACTGAACAAGCTAACCTAATAAAGTGGCCGGTGATATGCACACGCCTGCAGGGTTTTTTTGCTCTGTGAATCGTAGTTTGAAAATGTATCGGCTCAGTCGGAGAACCTTGTGCGAGTGCGTCGAGCCCGGCAGTGAATGGGTGATTATTTGCGCGGGGGCCAGTGATTGCCACTCCTGCCGACTAGTGTCCTCCGCTTTCAACTCGCCGGCGCTCAGATCACCCAGGTGGAAGGGCCTCTTGTCTTTCTGTGCGCACGCTGTCTTTCTCTCCTTTCCAGCCTCTTTGCCTATTGTGCCGTTTCCCCCTGAACAGTTGTTATTATTTAAGGACGGGGGGGAGCAGCTTGTTTTTTACGCATCTCCTCAAGTGCTCTTAGCCTCTCCACTGTCCTTGGATGGAGACGGAATGTCTGATTTGGGACTGATCTCAGTGCAGCACTCTGGCTTTCTATAATACAGTTGTGGGTAGTTATTTTTTTTCATGGCGGGCCATGTGAATAATTCACAGTTCTTTTACTGGCAAGATGCTTTATTCCTTTTTTTTTTTTTGTTATGTTTTAAAGAGTACGCACTCAAAGCTCATTCAGGTGTGCGGCTCAATTCTAGATTTAAAATTCTGTGAGTGGTCTCAATAAAACGTGAAATGACATTTGCTGGAGAGACACACAGGGGACTCTTAGCCCCTTTAATACCATAATATTAAAATGATCATTTCAGAAACTGCAAGGTAATCACTAATACACAAGAATTGATCCTCTGACTGGCAATAATGTCTCAAGAGGAGGCAATAAAATAGCAGTGCCGTTAACCTCGCTAAGCCTGCTCAGCTTTCTGTGGCCTTATAATATAAGAGGAGCATATTGTATTGCTTTTTTTTCAAACATTAAATCTCCACTCTGTTGCAGCAGTCGGTCAGGTTTTTAAAACTGAACAACAGAGTGGGTTCTGTGGTTGGTATTGGCTTATTGAAATCAGCAGACAATATAATTTACTGATATATTTACCTTGTGCAAACCAATAAGAGGAAGGACGAGAAAATAAGGTTTTCCGCAAGCTGAGAATCCAGAATCCAGACTGTGGGTGTTATTTCAAACTGGTGTAAATGTCTTTAGTGGCAGTCAGAAATGATTCATTTAAACAAATCAAACACTTTATTTAAACCCGTTGTGCGATATGCGTTTGCCGGTTATTGAAGCCGGCTAACACATATCCGCTCACCTTAACAATAGCACCGAGACTGCTTCCACTCTCGCTGAGAGAAAAAGGGAGCTTAACCTTGTCTGCTTCGCCAGAGACAGGCATTGAAATGAGGGGACTCTCAAAAATACAAATTAACGGGAACAATGATAGTCGGCTGTTGGCTTTTGATGCCTACCTCAGCTCAGCCATGAGTGCGAGAGAGTCAAGAAAAAAGAAATGACTGAAATGGATTTCAGTCTTTCAGAGGCTATTTTTTTTGTAGGGGGGCTCAGAGAGTTATGCACTGAGATGTTTTGCACCGCGTGCTACGTGACTTGACATCACAGCTATGAACAGGCGGCTTGCCCTGCGACTGGTGAGACAACATTATCACTAACGGTAATCAATTAATTTTAATTAGACATTTAATTATTTAATGTAGTCCAATAGAGAACTCACATGTCATTAAATCACTGGTAACATGATTAGCGGCTGATGACTCAAACGACATTAAATAGTCAGAGCAGCGCAGGAACGCAAACATGTCACCGCCAGAATCCACATTTCATTCCTGAGCCCAAGCCGATCGCACCGTTAGCAGGGCTTCGCACAAAGGAAAGAATGTTTCCCATAAAGGCATATTGTTATGGGGGGAAATTAAAGTCAATACATTAAACCAAAGAAACATTACCATTGCGTGTGTGCCTTTTATTGTCATAAAAGAGCGGTGTTATTATTGAGTGATCCATCACTGGCTGCGCTGTGTCATGTGAGAGGTGAGCTGGGAAGCAGCAACACGCACAGTACACACACATTCAGAATAGGAGAAGAGATTTAGCAGAGAGAATGGGAGGTTAAATAGGAGCTTTCCTCAGAATTATGTTGTCTTTTCGGACATAAAAGTGGAATTTCTTGACAGAAGTGACACTGTGTTATGTAGAATATTCGCTCACTTTGCAAAGAAAGTGCTGTGAAGCCTCGTTATTGCATTTTTGTGTATATTTTCCCTTCTAATTAGAAAATTTGTCCTTCTCACTTTGCTCCCTCCTCACACACACCTCCAATGTCGCCGCTTTAATGACTTCGCAGCTCCTGCTCCTTCCCTGTGTCTCATAATGTCAAAAAACTATAACGCTTAACATGGACCATTTGTGCTTAGATTAGTTTGTCGTCTGTCTGTTGTGTGAGTGTTCTCGAGTTTAAAGATATACTCATGAAATGCTCACAAAATGTTAGTGGCTCGTCTGTATGAAAGCATCATTTGGCAACACAAATTTATTCATACGTGCATTTTTTGGAACCCTGAAAATTTAAATAACCTGCATCCTCTCTTCAGATTTTTGTGAACTGAACTCTGTAACCACACACTGTTGTGTTTGTCTTTTTTTTAAAGTCAGATGACCACAGGTCATAAACCTGAAATAGAATAAAATAAATCAAGGGCAATATATTCTTTGAATATGCAAAACCAAAGAAACTATAAAGGTGAGACACCTTGAACACTGTCTCGAGCAAGCAAATGAAACAAATGAACTACATTACCCAGAATGCAGTATTGAGGAGCATGCACAAAGCAGCTGTCAGCCACGAATGGCAGCTGTTAAAAATATGAAGTAGTTAATTTTTTCATAAACTCAGTACAAAATTTTGAATTATGAACAACGAAAAGAACGAGTTCATTTTAAACTTTGTCAACTGAACTTTAAACTAGTTCATGTAGAAATTGAACTTTCCCAGCACAGCCGATCGGGATGGCCGATCGAAAAAAGAGTGAATTTGTGACAATCATACATTTAATTTGCACCCACCAGCAATAACATACATCAGCGCCTGTGCACGGCTCCCATTTGTCTCTCCCTCCAATTCCTCTTCCTTCGTCTCAACCCCACCCCTCCTCCTCCTCCTTCTTCATCTTCTTCTTTGCACTTTCTTTTTGCCTGCCCCTGTCCGCCTTTCACTTGCTACTTACCTCCCTGGCCAAATCTCCAGCCGCCGTGCTCTTCAAAGCCCCCGTCTGAGAGCAGTGGATCACAGAGAGGCCTGTGTGAGTCAAAGGTTAATGGATGGCCTTTGAACATATATTGGTGGCTGAGGGCGAGGGTGTTTGGGGGGTGGGGGCGTGGGAGGAGGGAGACGGCGGGATGGAGCGGCGGCGTTTTCTTTCAAACCTCCCTTTGAAGACGACGCGCGCCGCACTCGTGTTGTCTCCGTCTTTTTTTGCATGCTGGGGCGGCGCCCTTTTTGTTTATTCACACGTTCACAGCCCTGGTGTGTTTTCCGTCTGCGTACACGTGTGTGTGTGTGTGTGTGTGTGTGTGTGTGTGTGTGTGTGTGTGTGTGCGTGGTTGTGTGTGTGTGTGCGTGTGTACCCGCTTTGTTTGTGTTTGCTCGTCGTCGCCGTCACGCACATCACAGCACGTCGGTTTGCGCGCATCGATTTGTGTACCGCAAACAAGCTCCCACGTAGTGGATTTGGGGACTTTGTTTCCGCTTGTGCGATGGTACGATAGCAGCCTCTTTGGTCCCGCGCCCTTGTAAACATTGCATTTACACTTTTTAGGCTTTGGTCGGCACGCGGTCGTCCATATTCGCCACGTGGCATCGCGCTACAGCTCGGAGGATGAGCGCATTTGCATCTTCTGTGGACTTGCAGACTGATAATTAGCAGGCGCAGGTTACAGCCAGCAGCCAGGGGCAGAAGAGGAGGGGGTGGGACGGGGGGGCGGGGGGGTGAGCAGGGAGGCGGGGGTGAGGGAAAGGAAAGGAGGAAATGGAGTTGGAAGTGAGGGGGAGAGTGGTGGGGAAGGGTCAGGACGAGTGGGAGGGATGAAGACGTGCAGAGAACGCGGGGAAGGTGAGGAGTAGCGGAGGGGCGGGAGGGTAAACGGGAGAGTAAGCGGGCAAACGAAATTGGACGAGGGATCTGGGGATGGCGTCGAGGTGAAAAAGAACAAAAAGCACCGAAGAGAGCAAGAGGTGCGCACTGTGTTCCTGGAGTGCCGGCCGAACACGACGACACGGGAGGACGAGACCAGCTGAGAGGGACTTAGGAGATTCTTATTCTCCTTCTCTTTTTTTTCTCCCACCTTTTTTTTGGCCACCAAATCCATTTTTAGTTATAGATGAAAGTGACAGAGAGCGCCGCGAATGCCACACTAAGAGGAATATTTGAAAACAGATTGAGCAAAAAGGTAGAATGGACCCGCGCACAGTGTCCGGCGCAGCTCCAGGCCTCGTGCTTGGTGTGAGAGGAGGTTAATTAAGTCTTTAATACAGCTGCAGGGGCGGCGCTTCACTTCCCAACGAGCCGAACGTGGCCCAGAATGCACAGCCAGTCCTTCATGTTGCTCACTCTTCAATCTTTTTCCCTTATCGTCATTCCCTCCTCATCCTCATCCTCCCTTCCTCCCCTCCCCCTCTATGTTCTCCTCCTCTCCTCCCTGCGCTCGCTCGCCTGCCTGCCTCTCGCCTCCGCTCTCCCCACATCCCTCTGGCTGTTTTCCTCATCACCTGCAGTTTTCAGTCTGCGGCGGCGCCACCGTTCGAATGGATCCTGGGCCTGACTCACTGTCTGCCCGCCTGCCTCCTTTGATACGTGCTGGAAGGAGTGAGGGGCTGAATGGAGTGGTTTCGGGCCCGTGACGGGGCGACCGCCGCTCCCCAGGGAGACGCTGCTTATGATATATATGCTTGTGATTCTCCCCTCTTTGATTTTATTTTATTTTATTTTATTTTATTTTATTTTATTTTATTTTATTCAGCCGAGTTGACTTTTTTTCCCGGTGGAGTTTCTTACTTGGCCCCTTCCCCGCAGCACCCACCTCCGTGTTGTGATGCTTTTATTGCATAATTAGGTGTCAGGTCCAGCAGTGAAACAGTTTGACAGTATGAGCACGTCCCACTTGGCCTCCCTCCTCAAGTATGTGTGTGTGTGTGTGTGTGTGTGTGTGTGTGTGAGAGAGAGAGAGAGAGAGAGAGAGTACTTTCGTGTCTCAGAGGCTTTTTACCCGCCTGTCTTAATCTCTCGCTATGCCTGCTAGTTCCCCCACAGCAAAGTTTGTCAACAGACACACTGAGTGTTCTCAAGGTTCATAATGTGTATGAGCCTGAAAGAATTTTGCTCCCTGTGTGTGTGTGTGTGTGTGGGTGTGTGTACAGGCGTGGTAATACGCTCTGTGAGGGTGAGTGTGCCCCATTTCCAACAGGGGAACATTTAATTCTCTTGTGAATGATGTAATGTTATGGGCCACTCTGTAATTCGGTTCAGTTTGAGGAGCGGGGCCTGCTGGGGGAGAAGGGCTTTGCTCAACGGAACAAAAGGATGTCCTCTCCCCCACAAATCTGTCCGCCTCACTCGTATTATGTCGGTGACCTTGTGCCTGCGCAAAGAGCCGCCGTCATGTTGGCGTTCTGCTCGGATCTCGTCTGATGGCTTTCCTCGTCGTTTTTTTTTTTTTTTTTCCCCAACCCACTTTTTCTATTGTGACCTGCCCCTGTCCTTCCCCGTGTGTTGGCTTAGCTCGTCTTCATCACTCTTATGTCAAAGAAATATTGTTAAGTTTTGTCGATTTTGTTTTCCTGGCCTGATGTCTCGTGACCTCCTGCTTTATTTTTTTTAATACAACTCTCCTCCTGTGGTCGTTCACTTGACCTGTTTCCTTTTCTTTTTTTGCTTCCCATTGGTCTGACTGTTTGTCCCCGCCCAAATCGTTTCCACCTGTTACCTGTGTGTGTGTGTGTGTGTGTGTGTGTGTGTGTGTGTGTGTGTGTGTGTGTGTGTGTGTGTAGCTAGCCTGCTTCTTTTTGCTTTGTCTTGTGCCAGTTTGTGTCCAAGTAGATTATTCCTGGAGAGATTGACTCTGTGTTCTTTAATTCCTCCTCGTGATTTCTTCATAGACATTTTCCTCAGAACGAGTCATTTTGCTTAGTGCTTTATTTAAAAAAAAAAAAATGTTAATTTAATCCTTGCTATTTTTAAGCCGTGCATTTGGTTCACCTCCAAGCTCGGTGGTGGTGGTGGTGGTGGTGTGTCACTTTTGGCGCTGCCGCGGTCTTTCGCCGCGACTGGTGACTCCCTATACAGTCGCAACTCATCTCATCTTGTCTGCAATCGGCGGCGATGAGATAGCATCCCCGCTCTGAGGCGAGCGCCACAGCCCCTCCCCCACTCACTCGCTCACTCACACGCTGTCACTGGCTCCCACACACACACACCCAGACGCGTATAGACGCCCCGTCCCACTAGCAGCCCTCACCCCCTGCTCCCTCATGCTAAGGCCTTTAGGTTTATCTCCGGATGTCACTTTGTCAGCACTCCTCAGCTTGAGGTCTGCCTGGATGTGACAGTTTTGGCCGCGTCGCCTCGGCTCCCTCCGCGGCGACAGGCCACGCTCCAGCGAGTCATTACACTAACTCGCGGCGCTAAGTGACTCGCTAAGATACAGTGCTAAGCTGATAAAGTACTGAAGAAATTGGACGGGATGATACTCCGGGAGAGGGATTTACATCATTGAAACCTCTTAGTTCTGTCCAATCGCCGTAAAATTAGTCGCGCTCGGCTGCCAAGTTTGCCAAGTCAATAACCTCAAAGCACAAGAATATATATGTAGATATGTTTGACTTAAATCTTGAGGAGGGAGGTGGGGGGGAAAAAAAAACATTTAATTATCAGCTTCAGCGCTACTTATTCTCTTAGTGGTATTACAAGAATCCCACCTCATCAGCGGCACACTCCATTTCTGAATTACCAATACCTCCAAGCAAAACTACTCTGCCGCTACTTCCGACTCGCTGCTGTGATAATGAGTAGAATCAGGAGCAAACTAAGGGTTTAAGTGGGAGCCCATCGCATTTTTTGGCCCTCCAAAGACAGTCGAGCATTCAGCTAACAAGTCAGCCTTAGGGCCTCACAAGTACAATATCCTATTGTGACTCAATTGCAGTTGTTCAGCGCAGTCCACAGACACGGTACAAGGCCAAACCTGGCACAGGCGCTTATTTCTGGGAAAACAAACTAAAGCGTCAGCGTGAACACAGACTAAGGTCGACCTGAAAAAAGAAGAGCTTTTATGTCTCAAGCACGCAGCAGATGCTTTTGAAAGTTGGTGGTAAATCTCACACCAAATGGAAAACCTTATTTATTTTTTTTTGCTTACAAAGTGAATGACTCAGAGTTCCAAAAGCGAGTGGTTCTTGTTCCAACAGAGTCGCGTTTAAAGGACGACCCTGTGAAAAACACTTTGCCTAACTTTGGTGAAATTTCCTCTCTCGCTGCGTGTAGGGCTAAGCATCTACCCACCCTCGGGCTTTAATTACTGTGTGAGGATAATGAGTCAAATCCAATCAGCTCCCTCTCTTACTCTTAATTTGTATGGAGCTTCCATTACAAAGCCAACCGTTCAAGCGCTCATGCCAGCTGCCCTGGAGTGACATCAGGTCCCTCCGTGTGTGTGTGTGTGTGTGTGTGTGTGTGTATGTGTGTGTGAGAGATCTGTGTGTCTCAGCTTATGAAATCCTCCAATTGGCTCAAATTATTATCCATACGTCTGACATACGTCGGTACCATTTCTTGCAGACGGCAGGTATTAATGTATTTTGACATAACCTCCGGCGGTGAGTCACACACGCTCTCAGTGGCCGATAAGATTCACCCATACGTTCGTCTGCAGCTGAGAAAGACACATTTCAACCCAACTCTTACAGCAAGTGATGGGGGAGAGGGAGGGAAAAAAGCGCGTGTGTGTGTATGTTGGTAGAAGAGGCCCTGAAACCTTAATGGATTCCTGCAGAGTGAAGGACAATCATAGCCCTCAGCCGGTCCAAGCTTATCCTCTGCTCATCTCAGCTCAGCTAGGAGGCAGCCACCGCTCTAGTCAGGCCTCGGGCCATCTGGCTGACTCACAACGTCAACATGTACCCGCGCGCGTGCGCGCGCACACACACACACACACACACACGCACTCACACACAGACCCTCACAGACACGGAATCCTTGAATGTGACTTCCACACCTGTTTTACGTGTACGGCATTCAAAAAAATGTCAATGTCATTCGGCATATGAGGCACGTATTTATTTACATGCCGGATGTTCCCTTCGCCTGCAACTTGGAAATGATGCGGCGCAGTATTGAGCATGCAGAGATTCGCGGCGGAGCCCTGTTTAGAGTTATGACCGTGGCTGTCAATGTTATAGTCATACACTCTTAATAATGGCAGCACTCAGTTATGACTGGAATATAGAGCAGCCGAGCCTGAAAAATAGGGAGGTGAAAATAGATTTAGGTCTATATGTGTCACTTTTAGAGGGAAACATGTTCTTTCAAACTGGCTCAGTTGTGCTAGATTCTTTATTCCAGTTTGGCTGAGGAGCACATCTGTCTTATTACAATATTTGAATGAAAAGATTGCTGCTCTCTAATCTCGTGCAGCAAGTGCACAGATTAGAAATGGACTCTGTTTGTTTTCAGTGGAATCCTCTGAGGACAGGCAGGCTGTCGCGACCCTCCGCGACCGTCTGGCACCTAAAGTTTCCTGAACATTTTATTCATCGTTGTCCGCGTCACGCTGTCGCCCCCTGAATCACAATCACGACTGTTGCAGCGTCCTGCTACAACGCCGCCAACTTCTGACGCAGACCGGACAAAATGATCTACGCAAACACGTGCCGATTTCCTGCTGTACTGCAAAGCGCTGCAGCTCGAAGAATTACCCGAGAATTACCCGAAAAAACATCGGAGCGGCCTGGCCCCGGCGGTGGTCGGCGATTCAAGTGGACCCGAGTGCGATCGCTCCACGCCGCCCTTTCACTTTAAGTCTCCTCTCGGCCCGCTGTGCGCTTGTAATTGTCGAGCAGCTGCACGCCACTGTGTGCTCACGCCACGGGGTGGTTAAGAGAACAAGGCCTCACACTGACACCGCGCATTGTGATCCCACACTGTCCGCATGCATATGCACGTGTGCGCTTACCCGCAGATCTGCATATTTGTCCACTGCCTACTATGTGTGCGCTAATTTTCCCGAGTGGGTTTTTTTTTTTTTTTTTTTTCACCGTGTGGATTTGTTTGACTGGCCTCGCCTGCTGTTTGCTTCGCTGCAAGCTTTAATTAGTATGCAGTTTTTGCTTTGTTGTTGTTGTTTTTTTTTTTTCTTCCCATCCAAGCCTTCGTGATTTGGCAAGCGGCGCCGAGCGCTGGCGAGTCGTGCGCAGAGACTCGAAGTCTGTCTGCACTCGTGCAGTTCAGCCTTAATGGCGTTCAGTTGCACAAGTGAACCCGAGTCCCCGCCTCATAAATGGATGGCATTTAGAAATGCGAGCGAGTCCTGTGGCAGTGAATCAAGTAGCGCATCGCCGCGGCGCGTGTCTGGGAGGACTGACACTGACATTGACCCAGATGGGCACTCCGTCTGAATAGACAGCGGCTGAAACCCAAGCAGTGCAAGCTCAGTGTCAGAAGGAAGGAAAAAAAGAAAATACAGGACCCGCTCTGTGGGTTTCAGCGCTAACAGTAGTGGGCTAAAGGGGTCTGACTCAGTGCCCTTGTCTGCGGCTGAGTCTGCCAGGGAGGGGGTGCGAGGTGGGGGTGCAGTGGCTGCTCAGGGAGCGCGTTCGCTCTGCAAAGAACCTCCAAATTCCAGGCTGCTCGAGTGGCTCGTGCAGCATTCGTTTTCTTGAATTTTGGATTTGCCCGCGTGGCCCCTATTAGCCTCTTCCTGAGCCGTGTCCTCCCTCCCGAACACACAGAGCGCCGCTCAGGCCGAGCCCCTCTGCCTCCAACTCCAAGACAGGGCCGCCTCGCCCCGCCGTCATTTCTCCCTCAAGTCAGCCAGTCCGCCGTCGGATCAGCACCACGGACAGCGACCGTGCGCGATCGCAGCCGTCTGCCAGGCGGCTCGGACTTCACTTCGCTGCCGGATCGTTTGTCTCCGCTTCCACTCCACTGTCGCCCCCCGTGCCTCCGCCCTGGCCCGCCAGTGAACCCGGCAGCCATTTCGCTGTGCTGTTGTGCTGCTGTGTTGCTGCGCGGCGTCGCCGGGCTGAGCGCGTAGGCAGGCAGGCGGTGGCGACGCTGCCGTGTGCATTTATGCCGAGAGCCGCCGAGACCCAGAGTGGCTCCCCCAGCACCTCTCTGCGCTCCTCTTTCATGGCTCTCCGCCCCGCTCAACGATTAACCCTGAGCACACTGCTGCAACACTCCCAAACCCCCCCACCACCACCACCACCACCTCCCTCACTCAGAGCTCATCGAAAAGCTCCTGTACCTCAACTGAAGGCACACAGACTTTTATTCTCTTGCTTTTTCTTTCAATGTCCTTTTCGTTAAAGACCGAGCCCCCAAAGTTTCGGCTTCCCGAGGTGGACTCGACTGAAGTGTGCCGAGAAGGACAAATGGATTTTTTTTTTTTTTGCTGTTTTGTTTTTTCGTCTGTGCTGGAGAGTCTGGTGAGCTGCTGCTGTGTAGGAGTTTGTTAACATTTGAAACTCACAGTTTGTTTCACAAGTGGCGCAATTTCTTGGTGGAGAGGCTGTTTGTGGCGGCGAATCCTGTGGTGGACAACTGGCTCGCCAGACGCAGTGCCACTAAAATATTAGTGCCCCGGTTAAGGCCAGGCTGTAATAGCCTATTTGTGTTTTACATAAGTGTGGGAACCGCTTCCAGTCCGCCTGCTCTGACGGATAATACATAACATGTTTACAACTGGGTGGAATAATAAAGTGCCTCCTAAAAGTATTAAGCCGCATTGAATTTGCAATAACTTCCCCTCTCCGCCTTCCTTTCTCTCTCTCTCTCTCTCTCTCTCTCTCTCTCTCTCTCTGCCGCAGCTCTGGGCCGCTCGATGATGCCCTTCGGCCTGATGCGCCGGGAGCTGGCGTGCGAGGGCTACCCGATCGAGCTGCGCTGCCCGGGAAGTGACGTCATCATGATCGAGACGGCCAACTACGGCCGCACGGACGACAAGATCTGCGACGCCGACCCCTTCCAGATGGAGAACGTGCAGTGCTACCTGCCCGACGCCGTGAAAATAATGTCTCAGAGGTAACTATCGATCCGCTCGGCTATCGAGTATGTGCCTCGCGCTGAGTCTGTGCAGCGGGAACAAGATATTATTTCACAACAGAAGCCATCCAGAAGACGCTTTCCCGAAGCGCCGAAGTCAGCATCTTTGTTGCGTTGCAGAGCGGCGTGTGTGCGCGCAGGTGTTCAGTTGTGCATAAATGCATAACTATGTGAATGTTTATGCTGGGGATTATTGCGGGAGTGTTTGCAGGGCTTCCCGCAGCTTTTTTCCCTCCCGTGTTTGCGTTGGGTATCTGCTTCCGCCGAGCTCAGATCAATAGAAGCCCCCCCCACCCCCCACCCACCCCAAGCCATCCATCATGCATGTAATGGAGGCGCAAGGTGGAGAGAGAGTGTATGAGAGAGAGTGTGGGGGGGAGAGTGGGGGGGGGGGGGGGGTGGCGGGTGGTAGTGGAAGGTGAGAGACAACTGGAAACGGTGGGATAATGGAGTGAGTTCCTCGTAAACCTGAGGTATGAATGGATCGAGCCGGTGCCGGGGGAGGGGGAGTGGCTTTGGAGGGAGGGGGGTGGTGAGAGGGAGCGGGGGGGCACTAAAGGCTGGATAGGAGGAGGATTATGTGAGGGGAATGAGTGCGTTTATGTATGTGTGGACATGAACCGTTTTCTCTCGCCGCTCGCGTTACCTTGAGATGCGGGACACATGCAGCAACACACTTTAGACTGTGGGTCTTATTGTATTGTGAGTGTGTGTGTGTGTCCCACCCCCACCCAGCGTGCGGCGGTGGAGTGTTTGCCTTCGCCCCCCAGTTCGTCCTTCCCTGTTGTCTCACCTCTAATTACTCCCACTCACAACACCCCCGGAGAGGGAGGCTCTCCTACGTCACGCCTCCGCCCTCCCTCCCTCTATCCCTCTCGCCATTCCTCCATCCCTCCCTCCGTCCTCTATCCCCCCTCCCTCACTCCCCTATCCCTCCCTCTTCCTCCATCTTTCATCCCGCTGCTCTTTCCTCCCCTCCCTCCCTCTAAAACCCCTCCCGTACTCCCTCTCTATTTCCCGCCTCCCCTCGGGTGCAGCTGTCACATGATCTAGTCTTGTGTGAAATTACTCCTTTCCCTACCGACCCCCCCACCACTCCCCAAACCCCCCCCGCCACCCACCACTTCTTCCAGAGCCTGAAGATGTTTTCTTTTTTTTCCGTCCTCTTCCTCTTTGTCTTTCTTGCTATGACAGCTTTTCTTTTCTATCACTTACTTACCTCCTTTCTTCCCTCCTTCTCTCTCTCTCTCTCTCCCTCTTTTGTCTCCCGCCTCCTTAAGGTGTAATAACCGCACCCAGTGTGTGGTGGTGGCCGGCTCCGATGTCTTTCCGGACCCCTGCCCGGGGACCTACAAGTACCTGGAGATCCAGTATGAGTGTGTCCCCTACAGTGAGTACTGAGACCCCCATCACCCCTCCTCACCCCCCCACCCCGCTCACCTCATTCACCGACTTGCCCCCTTTTTCTCCTTTACCATCCACAAAAGAAAAAAGAAAAGATCCCCCCCGCCCCCCCCCCCACACACACACACACACAGACAAAATCCTCAACAGATCACATCTGTAGCCGTTCAACACGAGCAGAATAAAACAAGGACGACAGTCATTCACACTCGCTTTCTCTTCTCCTCCTCTCTCTCTCTCTCTCTCTCTCTCTCTCTCTCTCTCTCCCTCCCTCGCTCTCTCACTTGCTGTTTTCTTTCTCTCTTGTGCACTCCCACTGTACACACAAACACATGCGCACACACACACACACACTAACGCAGCACAGCACTAAACCTTTTTTTTTTTTTTTTCTTCTCCTGCATTGACAGTGACGCACCAGTAGCTGAGAGAGAGAGATTTTCACATGGGGGAAGGTGCTCGACTAATACGGCAGTCTGATAAGCACTCGGCTAATGCCGGCTGGAAATGCATGGGACAGCCTCTTACTGGCAAACACACACATACAGAATGCACGCGGCGCGCGCACACACGCACACACACACACACACACAGACACACACGCGCACACACACACACACACACTGATTGACCCAGGGGCATGCCATTGCCTTTATCTGGTACCAAACACCTTTGCTGTCCCTCTGATTTCCAATAAAAATTAAAATTGGGTGCAGTGCGATTGGGAAGCGGTGGGCGTCGCAGGCGTGTGTGTGTGTGTGTGTGTGTGTGTGTACGCGGCGCCACCACAATAGCAATGTTAACACAAAACAGCAAAGGGCTTATTTTAGACAGCGGCGACCTGGAGTGCCACACATTGTAATGTCCCCATGGTAACCAGTGACTTCCTCGCGGCGCCGCTCATCACCCTCGCAGGTGTGACTAACGCACACGCGCACGCACGCACGCACGCACGCACGCACGCACCCGACCAGCACGGAGGCCGCAACGCTTGCTCTCTTGCTCACCGACTCTCGAGCCCTTAAGGCACACACACACACACACACACACACACACACACACACACACACACACAGAGACCCCAAACACCAGCACGAGTCAGGCGGTCGCAGGCGACGCAGAGAGGATTACGTGGCGTCGTGTTGATCCTTGTTCATGTGAAAATCTCCCGTCAGCCCCGCCCCCCACCCCTCACCCCCCCTTCCTCCCTCTCATACGTTGTTACCGTCAGAGCATCCTTCCTCTCACCGTGCAGGATCACCTGGCCGGGAGGTGGGGGGGGGGGGGGGGGGGTGAGTGGGGGAGGCGACACCGGCCCTCAACCCCCCCTCCCCTCCCCTCCAAGCGGGAGGGGCTGCAGGGAGGGATGGAGGAGAAACGGAGGGTGTTGGCGCGGCGCTAATCCTGGGGGAGCGTCGCCTCCCTGGGTGGAGAAGGGGAAGGGGGAGGGGGGTGGTTGGTTGCATGGGAGAGGGGTTGGGGTGGGGGGGGGTGACTGTCTCTGCTTCTTTCCACAGACGTCATGATGAGTCCTGTGTTGACGTCGGCGCCAGGCTGCTAACCTGCTCTCCTCTCCTCCTCCTCCTCCTCTCTCACCTCCATTCTGTAGCTGCTCATGATCTCTCACAGTCACCTCCATCTCTCGATGCCTCCTCGCTCCTCTTTTACTCGAGTGTGGTGACTATTTTATCTTTTTTTTTTTCACCCCAAACCCAACCTCCTCTGGAAGATCTTTAATCCTTATCGATTGCCCCATCTCGTTCTCTCATTCCTTTTCTCTGTTTTCACTCGTCACATCTTGTCATTGTGCTCTGCCTCCTCTTCCGTATCTCTTTCTTTTTTTTCTTTTTCAGGTGGGACAAATGTTCACATTCTCGAGCACCCCTGCTCTCTGACACAGAGGTCTCTGAAGAGAGACACAAGGACTCGCGAGCAGCCCTCTCAGACTTTGCCCTTGCTCTGCTCAGTGCCTTTGTGCCTTTAGTTACTTTGAAACAACTTTTGTCGAGTCAGGTTGCCGTCGCAGATAAGAGGTAGGAGGAGTTTCTTGCCATTGAGGACTACTATCTGCCGCTGTCCCCCCGCCCCCTGTCTTCGCAGTTTTCAAATTGCCAACAAGTGTCCAGGTCTTTCTGCTCAGTCGGTTTGGAGAGTCGGACCGACCCCGACTTTGACTTTGTCATTTACTCCAGAATGTCGGCGCTGCGGCACGGCTGCCCTGTGCTGAGCCGTTCAAAGAGGGTCGTGCTGCTGTAGCCACTGTGTTCTCATCACGCTCTTTGACTTTGTCTCTTTCCTTTTGAATGCACAAGGGGGCCGGTCCACGCACTCGGAGCAATCAAATCAAATTAAATAGGTGCTGACTTGCAGTTTTCCCTCGCAGTGTTTGGACTTCAAACTTTGTTGATTGCGTCTGAAGTGTGGTGCGGCTTAGAAAATTGGAAGCCGGTCCCTTTAATGCGACAGACAGGGCTGCCTGTCTGAGGTGACAACCAAGAGCCTATTACCCCCCCCCCCTTGTCCTCCGCCGCAGGAACACCACCACGCTTTGCTAACTCATACACGGACGCAGAACAAGAGACGGATATGGACTCGCAATATGCAATACACAAGTCATCCTGCCCCGGCTCCGCGGCGTCGGTGCTCGACAAAATAAATATGACCTGACAGATTCGGACGCCGACGCCGGAGCCGCTCATCCCGAAAACCTAGTCACCGTCGCACCGCACGCCGCTCAACTCGGCCAGTTTTAATTACCAGGAGAGCGGGTTGCGGCGCTCCTCTCAGTTCTGCCCCAGCAGAGATTTGTCAAGATTAATTGAATTTGCTGCCGCTAATCGCTGCGGTAATGCGCCGTCATTCACGTCTGGAATGGGAATGCTGGTCAGCAACCGAGTGTTTTCCGCTGTTGTCTGAACAAAAAAAAAAAAAAAAACCCAAAAAAACAGCAGAAGAGGTGAACAACAGAGTGACACTAAATGAAGGTTGCGTGTAAAAGCGGCTGCGACACTGTGGAGCCGCGTTACCATCTGACAGGGTTCTTTATGTGTGTGTCGCGCAGACGGCGTGTTGCCAGTCACCTAACACTGCGAGGTGACAGCACTAATTCAGTTACACACAAGTCACCTCACACCTGAGCTCAAATACAGGTCCAGCGCCTCTGTGTGTATGTGTGCTGTTGTTGTTGCGCGAGGTGCTGCAAAATAAAACGTCTGCCAAAAGAGTCAAATCGTATCTCGTCGAGCCAAAAAAGCCCCGCAAGGCCCTTCCCGCCGCACGGCTTTTGTTTTTTCGCCAGCCGGAACGGAGCGAGACAAAAAGGCTCAGCTGAACTTTCATTTCAGGGCTGTCACAGCCGGCCGTAGCCTGCTGCATTCCATTGAGACATCACACAGCGGAAAAAGTACCGCAGCCGTGTGCGTCAGCGGCAGTCCGAGTCGTGATGTGCTTCGCCTGAACACATGCCTGCAGATGCAGGCTAAATATCGTCCCCGCTGGGGGAGTCGAACCTGCCCGCACCTCGCGGTGTGATGGCGTTATTTGCTCCCAACACGTTTGGTTTGCGCCTCTTATTCTAAACCCCTTCCTTTAGCTGCGATTTACCCTGTTGAGTGACACGTTCGCTGCATTTAGCTGAAGAGCTGCCAAGTCGGGCAGAGCTTCCAACAGGTTATTCAATATGCTCCGGCTCCACGTTCTAATTTTGCCTGATTCGAAATCTAAATTGTATTTACAAGGCAGAACGCAATCCTCCATCAACGTCAGGAGCAACTCTTAACACGTGCAAGCGAGTTGACTGTGCAAACGAGCTCGCAGGGTGTGTGTTCTTTTTTTTTTTTTTTTTTTTGCCACTTTGCAAAATTGAATCTTCTCAGCAAATGAATTCGGCGCTGCCTTCTTATTCTGAGAGATATCGCTTTTAGGAGGACGGCGGCGGCGGCGGGCGGGGAGAAAAAAATCCATGGGAAATAACATTTTTTGAAGGGAACGTGTCAGCCAGAGAAATAATGCCATTGTAATACGGCAAAGTGAGGTAACACTCTGATGCAGCCAAGAACGGAACGCTATTAATATGTATTGAGTTGTCATTAGGATCGTGGCTCGTAAAAAAAGGTTGAGTGAATGAAAAGCAGGGGGCTTAGCGCAGACAGAGGGAGAGAGAGAGAGAGAGAGAGAGAGAGAGAGAGGGAGAACTCTTTATTGTGAAAAATGTACGTCGGCGAGGGGAGAGAGGCGAGCGAGGAGAGGACGGAGGAAGCGGGAGAGGACGCACTATCTCTCAAGACTGAAAGAGACGGAGGAGGCAGAGTTGTCTTGCACTTCTATAACAGTGTGTGTGCGTGCGTGCGTGCGTGCGTGTGTGTGCGTGCGTGCGTGTGTGTGTGTGTGTGTGTGTGTGTGTGTGTGTGTGTGTGTGTGTGTGTGTGTGTGTGCGCTCCAAGCTGTACTCATTAGTGTGGGAGTAATTGATAGGGTTGTCCAGAGTGCTGAGCAGAGTGATTAAGGGGAAAGGGGGCAGCGGCTTATTTCTCAAAAGGCCCCTGAAAGAGAATTGCTGAATGAATCAGACAAACAACCAAGGTGGCCTTAAACTAACCCGCACGCACGCGGCCAGGACACTTTGATGACTTTCTGTCTCTTTTCTGTGTGTGTGTGTGTGTGCGTGCGTGCGTGTCCACGTCCTCAACAGCGTGTGTCGAGCTGTCTATTTTTCAGGAGAAACCCGGAGCGACGGAAAGCCGAGTCGATGGAAGTCGCTCACCGACTCTTCTTCTTCTTCTTCTTCTTCTTTTTCCCCTTCTTTTTTTCCACAGCCGTGAAGATTGCTCTCCTCTTCTTTCCCTCTTCATCACATTTCTCAGCATGGCACCAATCATTTCCTGCCTCACTTGGTACAACAGCGCGCCATTTGTAACGCTGCATTTTTACAAACCATCTCGGAAGGCCCTCGCGTTTCTCGGAAAACCTCCACATCTTCAAAGCGCGGTTCTTCTGGTGCGATCCATCCCCTGGTCCTGGTGAAGCAGATAAAGAAATAGCTCTCCAGGCCTGCTGGCTGCTTCCCTTCTCCTTTAACCTCGGCGCTAATGACGGCTCTCGCAGCTGGAGCTCCAATTGTGTTGCTTTCTTGTCCCTGACTCCGACCTACCGGGATGCACATTTAGAGCGTTTCCATATTTACCCCCCAGGCTGCAAACGGCCTGCGATTCCCCAGGTCTTTTGTCCAGTTTGATCTCAGCGGCAGTAAATAAAAAAAGAAATATCATCAGCACTGCCGCTGATACTGATGTTGCAGCTGCCAAGATCCAAGGCTGGCCCCCTTCCCCCCGCCACACACACACACACAGATCCGACCGCCGCTCCCGGTTGTTTTGCTCGCTGTTTGTCCGTTCGCTTGTTTCCCTCTCCCTGCCTGTCTCAGCATGCAGCCCAGTTAGGTAGCACGCCAGTTTCCCAGAGCCCTCTGGGATGGGGAGGCAGACTTCCTGTGACACGTACACGACAGTCGCGTACTCACAGCGGGGGATCCAGCAACACGCACCCCCCCTCCCGGGAGACGCGTGGCGATCCGCTCGCAGCAAACATCAGCAAAACAAAGAATTGGGGAGGGGGGGGGGGGGTCACTTGAAATATGCAGAGTGACGACGTCTCCTCGACTTCCCAGCTGCTCCAGAAGCTCCACAGATGTGGCGAAACTGGCAGAGAGTGTCAAGAATCTTGAGTTTGAAAACCCCGTGCGACTCTCGTCCGCGTCCCACCGCCATCTATCGCGCCCCCCCACCCCCCCCGCACCCCTCCCAACCCAGACATATCGCTTTGTTCTCCGCGGCGTTCCACTCTATCAAGCCTCCGTCCCTCCTCTCTCCCCCTGCGTTGTTTGTTCCATTTTGCTTTGATGAAGCAGCCTCGGCCAGGCAAGCCAGCAGCTCCCCATTGATTGGACCGTCACTGGCTTCCACAATAATGCTTTTCTTTTTCTTTCTTCTTCGATCAGGGGACCCACTCGAGAGGTCTGTCAACACAAACTTCATTTAGCACGGTGTGAACAGGGCGCGAGGTTTCGGTGATCCCACTCAAAAGAAGCAGGAGGGAAAAAATCCAAATTGGGTCCGTCTAGTGATGCGAGGGTCGGCAGTTTAACTGGCAGGACCTGGCAACGCAGGTCCAGGTGACCTTTGGGAAATAAAAAACTAATGTAGATGCAGTCAAGGTGGGCCAGTGACGAAAGCAATCGTCAGAACCGGGCCAGTAAGCGACGGGAAAATAGTCACATGTGCTCGTATACAGTCGTGTAGGCAAGCTGTGACTTGTTGCTGCATTGTTTGTGCATTGTTTTTATATATTTAAATTAGTTTTGTCTGAATTTAGGACTTAACAGAAAGCAGATTTTCATTTTTACAGAGGAGAAAAATCAAATTAATTCTGAAAAACTGGGTGCAGTCGGCCCTGCGGTCGGGCGAGCCGCTGGTTCTCTTCATCCCGCCAGCACCAAAACGGCTTTTTTCATAAAGAAGCAGCCGGTGCTGCTGATACAGCAGACTTTATAAGAGAAATGATCCAGGCAGGTGATGTTAACATTGAAAACAATAAGTCCTTTTTTTTTTCATTACCTTTATTTCTGGGCCCGGATCGTCCCTCTTCTTAAGGGAGGGGAACGGTAGAGAGGAGACAGATCTATCTCTGCAGGGCTTCTAGCAGCGCATTCAGCAGTCGCTGCTCCCAATCTCATTTGTCCGACGTTGGTGCTGCAAGGAGGAGGTATTTCCACCAGGTCTCAGCCGGGTCTAGCTTGTTGTTCAGCACCTATTTTTTCTTTTTGCAGGTTGGCAAGTGTAGGTGCAGGCGGTCAAAAAATAAAAATCCCGACCCGTGCACCACCCGCACCACCTTCACAACCACCACCACCACATTTCTCACTCACCCTTCTCTTTTTTCTTCCCCCACAGCGGAAGAGGACGACGTTGTCAAGGCGTTTGTTTCTCTCTCTCTCTCTCTCTCTCTCTTTATTCTCTCCGCAGGTTCCAGGAGTGGTGCTCTATGGGGGGAAGGGAGGGGAGGCAGGGTGGGGGTCACCGGGGTGGAGGTGGGGGTCCGGAGTTTGTGGTTAGGGATGGAATGTGTTGTTGCGGGATTATCGACGAAGCTGAAATAAAAATGAAAAAAAAAATGGATTTGATAGGAAGTCAGGCCATTTCCCCCCCTTCATTTTCCATTTGAACCATCTTTTCTCTGAGTAGCCAACCGTGACACAGACAGATAGCTTGCTTTGAAAAAGAGAAACAGAGAGAGAGAGAGAGAGAGAGAGAGAGAGACATAACAGAGAAAGGACCGCATTTTATTTAATCTCAATTTTCTCTTTTTTCTTGCACCTGTTTTTTTTTCATTCCCTTTACTTCCCTTCTGTCTCTCTCTCTCCTTCTTCCTGTCTTTCTATTTTATCTTTCTGTCTCCCTCTCTCTCTCCTTTTTTCCGATGCTTGAATAGAAGTGGATCAAAAAGGTAAAGACCACAATGAACATAACAACCACAGCTCGCCCCCTCCTCTCCCCCCCCCCTCCTATTTTGTCTCCCCTCCTCCCCCCATACTCCCTCTTCCTAACCCAGCACCTTGTGTAGTGGTCATGTTTGATGTTGATATCCCCTCCCTTTTATTTCTTGATCTGTAATCGCCTTCTCTGCCCTCCTCTTTCTTTCTCTTTTTTGAACTAAAACCAAAAACTCTAAAATCCTTTTAGATTTCCTTCTTGGTTCTGACGTCCGAACCTGACCTGCATGCATGCACTCACTCGCTCGCTCGCTCGCTCACTCACTCGCTCACTCACTCACTCACTTGCTCACACACTTTTACACGCACAAGTACTCATACAGAGAGGCATCATGGGAGGCCAGTCCAGTATCTGTGTGAGATAAACACCCTCCCTTTCCCCTCCTGCAAACTCACACAACCTGAACCATCAACTTGTTGACATCTCGCTTTCACATCGTCCAGCGGGTGGCCAGTGGCCTCTCGCCCTTTTTCACATCATTCAAGCACTGCGCACTGTTCTCATTTATTTATTTTTTCATGTTTTGTGTTGGGAGGCAGCGTCTTTAGATTTTAGAGTACCACCAAATTCTTGCTCTTTCCATTCCCGACTCATCTCTCACTCTCTGTGTCGCATCTGTCCATCTGTTCCCCTCTGTTCTTGAGCTCCTCAGGATTGGTCCAAAGTTGGGTTCTCGCTGTAATTTAGAGCAAAGCTCAGCATCCAGATCCGGTCAAAACCAGCTCTCTGTATTATTTTCACAGCCTCCCATTTCCAGGTGCTTCCGTGTCCTTCCGCTCTCATTCCGCCCCGGCAGCTCCCTCACTTAGTCGACGCCCCCATCTACATTTCCTCCCACTGTCCCTTTGCTTCTCACCGCTTATTTCTCTCAGCTTCTCATTCTTCCCTCTCTCTCCTCTCTGCTCGCCTCAACCGTGATCAATTTATCTCGCAGATCACATCTGGCCATCGCAGGCAGCTGCAGGCTCTTCAGAGCATTTCTTACTCCCCTCTGCCCCTCCCTCCCTCACCCCGTCTCTCCCCTCCAATGTACACTTTGTCATTCCCGCGCTTCTGTTTTCTTCTACTGCACACGCAATCAAGCCTCTGCCACTCCCCCATCCACCCACTCCACCACCACCACCCCGCCCTGCCTGTACACATTAGTCAATTCCCCAGGGGTTGGGGGCGGAAAGGTGGGATGAGGACGGGAGGTGGGAGGTTTTCCAGCTTTTTTTTTTGCTGTTGCCAGGGTCTCTCCGATGCAGCGGGGGCCTCCCCACTAGCGCTCTTAAACGCCTCCAATCAGTGCGTCCAGGCACCTTAATCACCAGCCTCTTACAGAGCCCTGACCCGAGCTAAAGGTCACTGTGAGAGCGGCGGCCATCAGAGCCACATTCTCAATAAGCCTTGACTCCCTAGTCTCACCCGTGTCCCAACCTCCTCACCTCACCCTTTGGCCCCCCCTGCTTACATCCGTCACAGCCTCAGTCTCATTTCTGTCCGGCGTCACGGCCGAGAATAAGCTTTTATGGAGGCTGTGGGTAATTGTTTAGTGGATACATTTGCAGACGGTGTCTCACGAGCACCTACGCAAGCAGCCGCTTTAAAGCGTTGCCTTGTCGCGGTGCGCCGTAAAAACACAGCTGTTTTTCCCCTCCTTGTTCTCCAGCTGCCTCTTCCCAATCCACCTCGTTATTTCTGTCTCCTGTCTTCCTTTCACCATGATGAATACTCCCGTTCC